>NC_044907.1:93897189-94180062 GCF_001633185.2 Quercus lobata | reverse complement strand
TGTGTTCAATTTTTTCAATAATTTACGGACTCAAAAATTCTTTATTGAACACATTTATCCTAACGTATCCCATAAATAAATAATAAAAAAAATTCTTATATGTACTATGTAGCATTAAAGCTATATGATAGTATATTTCCACTATATTATCCTAATATTTACAACAAATGTGACAAGTTATATGTTGTTGAGAGAGGAAGGAGGTCTCCTCCCGTAAAAGGAATAATTTCAACTGACACATTATGGGATTCTAAAAAATAAAATAAATGCTACAAGGTGCAATTTGAAGTGAATAAAATAGAACACCTACAAGAAATTATTTCCTCCTATGGAAGGAGTCCTCTTTTCTCTCACAAGAAGTGTGGGTCTTTGTATGGGACACATGGTAGGATTCACCCCCCCCCCCCCCCCCCCTCCCTCCATGATAGGAGGAGGATTCTTCTTATAGAAGCGAATAATTTTGAGATAGAAAATTTTCTATACCTTAAATATTGGTTGTTATTGAATGGAAACCTTTGTTCTACTTTTCAGGTTCCGCTTTATGCGCCACCAACTGCAATATCTCATGTCTCTTATTTGTTTCCATTTTAAGTTTTAGTACTTTTCAGGTTCCGCTTTATGCGCCACCAACTGCAATATCTCATGTCTCTTATTTGTTTCCATTTTAAGTTTTAGTTATTTTATAACGGAAGAAAAAATGTAATACGTTGTGATTGGTTTATACACAAAAATAGTAATATTAGTATTTTTAACTGGATTTATAATACATTATTTAATTAGAGTACAACTACAAAAGGACTCAACCTTTGTAGTTATAGACTGGAGTTATAAAAGATTTTATTTGGTTGCCATTATTGCCTTACAAATTTTTTTTTTTTTTTTTGTCCCATTTTGTACACAATAATTTATATTCCATCAATTACAACCTTCCACACAATACATTTATATTTCAGTTAAATAGAAAAAATTTAATATGAAAAAAAAAATGAGACACATGAAATACTATGATTGGATTGGAGGAGCATAAAAGTGAAACATTTACGGTAGGCCAAATAATTTCTATTCACTATGTTATACCTTCACTTTCATAACACTTTACCTAAAGTGGGATTTGGGTAACTACACAGGTAGAAATGTATTTTAACGGAATGCATTCTTGTAAATACGTTCTAAAATGTAAAGTCTATTATGAGAAATATATTTTTCCTTTGGTATACCTTTTTTTTTTTTTTTTTTCTTTTGAGAATCTCCTATCTTATACCTAAATTTACTGAAATATAATTATGTTAAATTTAATTGAGTTTGGTTTTTAAATCTTTCAGAGTGCAAATTTTTGCCAATCCAGGAAATATTCTTAGATGGGTATAGTTTTATTTTTGCAATAAATATTTAAATTTACATGCATATATAGTCATAGCTTCCGTGGCCCTTCAGTTAAAGTTAAATGGATTAACAGGACCCGTTGGCTTGGCCCAAAATCACAACTGAAAGCTGAGCTACTTAACCAACCAAGAAGTGATTATTTTGAGAAATTTACTGCTACGTACTATTGATCCAAAAATTTAAGCTGAGTGTTGTCTTGTGGAAAACAGTCCCGCTAGAAATTCAAATCGGAACATATATAAGATATGAGAAAGATGCTTATGGTGTTGTCAAGATGCATACAGGTCATGGTAAGGAATATGTCATGATGAGCAAATAGAATGGCTTAGAGTGAACCTCAACATTATCCACGACAAGGAATAAAACATGATGAGCCTATAATGTGACTAGTAGCAAGATTGAGAGAATAAAGGGAGTTAATATGGTTCAGCCTTAAAGGTTTACATTCACAATAGAATATTAATAATACTATCAAATTCAATGTATTGCAATAAACTCATGGAAGGATTTATAAATGGTATAATGGAGTATTTTAGGTCAAACTCTCAAGAATATCATAATAGATAGGATTATGATTATTTTCCTTACACTCTAAATAAGATTAGATACAATTAATGAAATTGGAATAAAGTTATAGAAGAGTTTTAAGCCTTTAACCAATAATTCAGTATTCATATCTTTAACATGATCGAATGGTTATGGTGCCTTAAGGGAAAAAAAAAAAAAAAAATTCTTTCTTTACTTTTTTTTTTTCTTTTTTCATTCAATTACTTTTCAATGTCTTCTTTTTTTGGAAAAAAAAAATGGTGAGAATTGATAAAAGAATTTTTAGTGTGTTACAGAGTATAAGTCCACTAGATTTTTATTGACTAATGAAAGCTCGAATTTGTGTAAAAATACAAGAGTTGTTTAGAGCCCCAAAATAAAATTACAGCTCGATCGATTTTACTCTAACTTAAACTAAGTGTGGAATAGAGTAAATGTGAGCGAATAAACAAAATAACTACTCTAAGCCATATTCATCAAATCACAACAGTAAAATGAAAGCTAAAAGTAGGGAAGAAAAATATAAATACAAGATAACACGCCAATGTATTATCGAAGAGGAAATCGAAGAACTCGGCGAAAAACCTCCGCCACCCTCCAAGTGGTAAATTGATCCACTAAATAATAAGTTGGAGTACATGAATAATAAAAGACCCTCAAAGTCTAGTCTACCCCATGTACTTGAGCCCTCCAAGCTCCTGCTACCAACTGACTTCGTCAAGGCTTGTCTTCTCTAGCTCTCCGAATCATGCAATTCAGCTCGATTGCATCCATCAAACAAATGGCTTCTTTTAATGCTTCCCAGCAGTACCAAAACCTTACTTTACACTCAGAATGGGTGTGGTAAGTGTTTAGGCTATCAACATATCAAGGATTTGGAAATAGAGAGGTAGGAGTTAAGAAAAACCACAATGGATTGTGTAGAGGATTGTAGGCATAATAATCTCTAACTCTCAAAGGTTGTGGCTAGGGTTTTCTCTCTGAAAAGCACTATTCCAATATGTGGGTAATGTGGGTAATATGGGTATATATAGTGTGTAGAGACCTGGTATATCAGATATGACAAATTGGCAAAACAAAATGTTTCGCAGGTATCTCGCAGGAAGGCCTTACTCACGAGACACTACGAAAACTTCTTTGCTCTTCACTTTGCCTTGAGTTTCACACTCTCTCTCACACACGACCCTTACAAAGAAATCCTACATAAAATACAGGGTACATAAGATTGAACATAATTACAATCAAATTTGGCACGGAATTAAAGCCAACACAAAATAGTTGTAAAACACAACTTTACAGCTAAAATACATTTTTTGCCTGTAAACATTAGTGGATGAGTGATTTTTAGTTCCCAAAATTTTAAGGATCAATTTTCATCCCTAAAAAACTTAACTTTATCACTTTTACTTCCTATTGTGTCTAATGGAGTGATTAACTGTCAATTTTTAGTTAGGCCACATCCTTGTTGCAATTGAGATATTCATATATGTTAACTAAAGGAACAAAAGCGATCGCTTTTAAGTTTTTTTGTGGGCTAAAAGTGACTTTTAATCTTCATAGATTAAAATTACCCATGGACTAGAGTTTAGGAACCACTTGTGTATTTTTTTTCTTCCGTATTTTCCCTTGAAAAGAGATAGAGAGAGAGTATAAAAAGAAAAAAGTTTTAATTAATCCATTGATGATCTATAGCTGAGCGCAAAGATTTAAAAACAAGGGTTTTGTTGTTTATGTTATTGTTTTAGTAGTGGAAAATATAAAGAAACAATGTATACATGTAAAATAGGCCGTGTATACATGTAAAATAGGCCATGTTGTTATACATTTATATGTACTGTAAGATAAGTTCACTCAATTATGCTATCCTTACGCTCTTGTCCATCAATCGTGTTACAAAGATTTTTTTCCCTTGTCTCTGGCAAAATGATAGCAAAAAACCCACATAATAATATTGTCAATCCAACAATCCCAAAAGATAGGAACTCATTTCTCCTCCCTGTTGAAGTCAATATTGGAGCAAACACTGAACCAAATGCAAAACCTTGCCTAGCAAGTGATGTGGTCAAGTTCCTCACACTTGTTGGATACAACTCAATTGTAAATATCATCAACACATTGTATGCCAAACATGAGCAAAAGAAGGATGCCAGTTCTAGCCAAATCTGCATGCCTTCTCTACCACTGCCTATAACAACACATTATACTGCATATGCCACTTATTATACAAAAGGAAAACAATGAGACTTTACTTTTCCACCTTGCTATAAAGAACAAGGTTAGTAAATTTGTAGGTAATAATAATGAGGCAATAAATATGACACTCAAATAGACGTTGAAACACAAATTTCCCTCCCCAAATAACATGCCAAAGAATGCCACTCCAATGCCAAAACCGAGTACCATAGTTGCCAATATCCGTTGCAAAGCCCATCTTCTCTTAGATAGTTCAATTAATTTGCCAGGATTGGCCTTTGATATTCCCTGCCTATGGTGAATGCTGGATAGGTATGAGCCTAGACTCCTGCCTTTTATACATGAAATACTTTTCAATACTGCTATGGCTTCTGTGTCACGCCCTTGCATAAAAAGCCATCTAGAATACTCATACAAAAAGAAATATGCTATAATACAATACAAGATTGATGGAATGGAAGTCCAAAGATAAATTATTCTCCATGAAGAACCTCTGCTCAAATAGGCTATAGCTGGTAAGCCTAATAACCCGAGTGGAAACGAAAACAATGTTGTCGTCCCTATTTGGACACGCAATTGTTTTCCCACTCTCTCAGTTAACAAAACCAGAGAGCATGTTAGAATTGATGCACAACCAAACCTGCTTACGAGTCTCAAGCTCGAGTACATCCAAACATTCGTCGAGAAAGCTGTGATAAGTGATGCAAAAGACATTATTAGACATGAAAGGTAAAGCAAGTTCATCCTACCAAGACATAAGTCACCAAGTGTAGCAAGAATGAATCCACCAATAAGGTTGCCTATGAGGAATGAGGAAGCAGGAAGGGTTGTGATGAACGAAGTAGCACATTGGAGACTCCATTCTGATATGATTTTATTGTGAGAAGGTGCATCCCAAGACCAAGCAGTTTTTGGGAGTTGGCAAATATTGGAGCTTGAGTTGCATGCTGTATCAAAGGTAGTGCAATGCCATTTTGGTTGAGCATCAGTATAGATGCTGATGAATGTTTGTTATGCATCAAAGAACGATCGCACTGATACGAGGATGGCTTGCATGAACTGAGACCACCCAAAACCTCCAATAATTTGTTCAATTGTTTCATCTAGAGACAAGGAAGGAATGACTTGAATGATCCTTGGAGTCTCTTGCTCAGTTGAGTCAGAACTTGCAAGGTTCTGGCTTGTAGTTGATATTGCCACATTGGAATGGTGCTAAAGCTTTGATGACTGGCTTGGAGAACTATAATTTATGTACTGAAATTCTTGTGCCCTTTAACATGTATTAGGAAACATCTAAATACTTCTTGTTTTCACATTTATTTTATTGATTGGTTGTTGGGTCATACCTCCATGATTAATTAAATAGTTAAATTTTGAAAGTTCAATTAGTGTATAAAACACTATGAACGTTTAAACTCCCAATATACAAATTACCAATTCAAGCTTAAAGTCAAACAATTAATGTGCGGAATATGAACATAAGCTTAAAACAAAATTGATAAACAATCTAAACCAAATAAAATTACATCCACAGCAGAAATTAGATGGAAAAGATTAAGGAAAGAGAGATGCAAACACAAGGACAATACTCGATGTGTTATCGAAGAGGAAACCGAAGCCCTCGGTGTAAAACCTCTCCGCCACCCTCCAAACAGTAAACAATCCACTAAAGAATGTAGTTGAGATGCATGAACAGCAGAAGACCCTCCAAGCCTAATCTACCTAACGTACCTAAGCCCTCTAAACTCCTACTCCAACGAGGTTATGCCGAACCTATTTCTTCTTTACCTTACCGGATTCCGCTACTTAACCATAGCATCAACCAATATGAAATTAGTATCTTCTTAACTACTTCCCAAACACCAAATGGCCTTCTCACAGATATGGGTATGGTGAGAAAAGGTTTTGGTAATGTGTCTCTCAAGGATTTGACAATGGAGAGGAAGAGAGTAGAGAAATTTGAAGAGTCTCTATGTGAAGATTGTGGATGAATCAATCTTATTTTTCTCTAGGATTTCTCTCTCAAAATTCTCTCTAGAAGCTCTCTGAATATCGTGGGTATAAGGGTATATATATGGTAGGGTGAGAAGGAATATGAAAAGTCAGTTTTTCCCAAACAGGGTGGTCTGGCGACTTGACCTCGTGACTAGGCTGAGTTGCGAGTTCAAGACGCGAGCTAACGGCCTGGCCAACCTGGGACTTTTGTCCTGTAGTGCAACAGCTGGCATGACTCTTCAGCTCCCCTGCATGCTCCACACGTGTGCCAACTTTGGCGACTTGCCAGTCGCGAGTCACCATCGAGTCTCTGCATCCTTGCACAATCTTGATCATTTCTTCACACTCTCTCACTCACTACCCTTACATGATTCTCACCTAAATACAGGGTTACTAATTGCTAAAATACAAGCAAATTTGATACGGAATAAAGCCAACAAGATGGTTGATAAAATTCAACCTTACAAATTTTGATCCGAAATGTTATGTAAAGGTCATATTCTCAAATAGGTTGTTCGGCAAATAGTGCATAAGATTCAAATAACATTAAAGACAAAATAAATAGTAAGCATTCATTGATATAATACAAGAATTTACATAGTTTGGTAATATAGTTGCATCCACAAATGATGACAAGGACAAATTTTCACTTTTAAAATAAAGATATTACAATGGTGGCATAAAGACTTTCTCTCTAAATGCAAACCCCAAACAAATATTATTACCCCTCTCTCTCTCTCTCTCTCTCTCTCTCTTAAAATCACAAGACAAAGAAGCTACTTTTTCTTCTAGTTTATGTGGCTGCATCTCTCACACACTCTTACACAACCACCTTAGGTTAGGAAAAATAATGAAATTGGTGCACCACAATGAGATCTTCTAAAAACACACACACATATTGTCATGCCCCAAACCCCAAAGGGTACAAAGAATGAGAAAGACATCTCAAAGTACCTGTAGATTTTCCTCTTTGACAATCTAATCCACATAAATCATATCAAGAACCAATATCAAGAATTATCATGATAATTCCATTGAATATACTCTCAAAGTAAGTCAGAGCTCTAAGCAATAATTACAAGGATCATTGGCCATAAAAGAATAAAGGTCTGAATAAATAATTATATAACATCAGCTTGTCTCATTAGTGGGAATAAACTCACAACCACTATAATATACAAAAAAATGAGTCAAGCCTATTCTAAGATGTACATCATTTAATATCTCTATTACAAAAATTCAGCCTCCATCAGTAGTTAGTCTAACTACTATTAGCCACCAAAAAGTTGTCTCAAAAGATTGTTGCCTACTCTGAAAAATTTATAAAATAATGGAATGAGACAGAGCCTATTAAGTAGCATAATTAATGGGGGTGACGGAAATGCAAGTTCCATTTTCAATAATAGTAATATGATATGACAAGAATGATTGAATAATGAAACACAAAGTTTCTCAAAGTAAATACCTTGAAACTATATACTAGAATTTGTGAGCACCAACAATATAATTTCCAAAATTATAATATCTAACATAAGGTAAATTATCACAAATATACCACACTATCATATAGACTGGTCAGGGGATCCACCAATTCACAACTAGTATGATATTTTCCTCTCAAGTATGCAGACTCTTGGCCCCATGGACAGCAGCCTCACCCATACCCTCGAGGTTTTTCTCTCCCCCCATGGGCAACAAAAAGAGCGTGTCAAATAGGACCTCTCTTGCATGTGTTATCTTAGCCCCAAAGGCAGCAGCCTAACCCACACGCAATCAAAGAACCTCTTCCCCTCATGGGCAGCAAGGAAGAACGCATCATCCACAGTGAAAGGGTATTGACCCGGATTTGATTCCATTGTCACAAAGACTACGGAGACCAAATTGGGTGATCACTGGGAAATCACACATGGCACAGTGTCAAAACCACATAAAGCTCACAGGTTACATTACTTTGAAACACATAGTTTATATCCAGATAGTTTTAGAAAACCTTAAATAATTTAACTTCCCCAAAGTTTGTAAGGTTTTCAACTTCATTCTTAACAAAAGATTTTCTATCAATTTCCCACATAACAAGACAAGATAAGCATCTTTAAATTTTCTAATATACCATGAATTCCAAGATTTCCTTATCAAAGATTAAATAAAAGATTCTCATTTTTCCATATCAAAAATTCATGCATTTCCCCAAATGCAATACCAAATATGATGCATTTTCATATGTAATCATACATATATTAAGGTTATGACACAATAGTTTTTAGGAAAATATAATTTTCATAGGTAGTTTCCAAAAGTGTGTCTAACCCAAAAACATCATTTATGCAACATGTTTATTTTTCAAAAATCCCATTAAAAAGCTACTTACCTCGCAACTGCAAAAGCCTAATTCTCCAAGCTCCAAGGAGATTAACTAGAACCTAAACAATTCAAGTAAACCTATCACAATAAGCATAGAGCTTGAAATTGTATCTAGCTACAATTTAGGAATTGCCAAATGAGCACTGAATTAAGCAAGCCTAGTATTTAACCTCATTAATAATAATATATTCCACTTCCATAGTTTCTCAACAAATTGATTCACAAGGCATAAACTCCAATTTATAAATTTAACCCATTTAATATCATCTCCAACACCATGACTAGCTTCCATAAAATTTACACTACATCATTAAGAGACCCATGAAAGCAAAATCAAAATATCCTCCAAGACAAGAAATTTAGGACTTCAACTAACTCCAAATAAATCCAATGGCAATGAAAAAATTAGATTACCAACCATCACATGTTATAACTCAAAACCCCTAAATTTCCCACCATACATAAACCTTAAGTAGTCATCACTAGCACAAACCATATACCCACTCATCAAATAATTCCACCAATACAAAACCCATACCTACAAACACATAAATATCACTTTCAATGCTCATAAATCACATGGGTATCATTATTAAAGCTTAGATAAAAATAACATCAAGCAAAAGTGTAAAACCCACCAAAGATTAGAGATTTTTACCTCAAAAAAGGATGTGAAGGTGTTTATAGGTTCTCAAAGAATTTTCCGGTGATCTCACCAGAAAATGATGGTAGAAATGGTGGTGATGGTGGTGTGGAAGTACCGGTGAGAGAGGATAAAAGAGTAAAGAGGAGTGTATGAGAGAAAATGAAAAAATAGAAAAGGAGTGAAGTGAATGAGCTGGCCAAAGAGGGGAGATAAGGTGGAGTGAAATGTGTGGTGGGAATGGGTGGGGTAGGTGGGGTAGTTGGGAGGCACATGTGACCCATAAAATTTGACTTCTCTCCCTTTTTTTTATTTTTTATTTTTCGCTGACTGGGACGTTACATTCTTCCCCTCTTATAAAAATTTCGTCCTCGAAATTTTATGTACCTTGATCTTGAAAAAGGCTTGGGTATCTCGACAACATATCATCCTCACGCTCCTAAGATGCCTCTTTCAGTGAAAGATTCTTCCAAAGCACCTTTACCCATGATATTGTTCGATTGCGTAGCACTTGCTCCTTACGATCCAAAATCTTTACCGGAACTTCTTCATATGATAAATCATCTCTAATCTGAAGAGGCTCATAGCTCAAAACATGTGAAGGCTCAAGAATGTATTTCCTTAGCATAGACTCATGGAAAACATTATGAATTCCCAACAGGGCCAGTGGTAGGACAATTCTATATGCAACTTCACCCACTCTCTCCAAGACCTCAAAAGACCCTATAAACCTAGGGCTTAACTTTCCTTTTTTGCCAAATCTCATTACACCTTTCATTGGTGCAACCCATAGGAAAACTTTATCTCCAATTTCAAGTTCTAAAGCCTTCCTTTTGATGTCATAATAGCTCTTTTGTCTACTTTGGGTTGCTCGTAGTCGATCACGAATCATATTTACCTTCTCACAAGTCCTCTGAATAATCTCTAGCCCCAAGATTTTTCATTCTCCAACCTCATCCCAACAAATTGGGGATCTACACTTTCTCCCATACAAAACCTCATAAGGTGCTACTTTAATACTTGAATGGTATCTATTACTGTAAGCAAACTCCACCAAAGTTAAGTGACTAGCCCAACTCCCTTTAAAATCCAAAACACATGCTCTCAACATATCTTCTAGAGTTTGAATAGTCATTTCAAATTGTCCATCTGTCTGAGGGTGGAAAGCTGTGCTAAAATTCAATCTAGTACCCAAGGCCTTTTGCACACCACCCCAAAAATGAGAAGTAAACCTTGGATCTCTATCTGAAACAATAGAAGTAGGTACTCCATGAAGCCTCACAATCTCATCACCATAGAGCTAAGCTAACTGATCAAGGGAGTAGTTCATTTGAATAGGGAGAAAATGAGCTGATTTTGTCATTCTATCAACAATCACCCAAATAGCATCATGACCCTAAAGAGACCTTGGCAATCCTGAAACCAAATCCATAGTAATTTTCTCCCACTTCCATTGGGGAATAGGAAGTGGTTACAACAAACTCGAGGGTCGTTGGTGCAACACCTTAACCTGCTGACAAGTCAAACTTTGCTCTACAAAGTGGGTAATCTCCCTTTTCATATTATTCCACCAAAAGATTTCACGAAGATCATGGTACATCTTTGTACTACCCGGATGTATTGTATATGGGGAGTAGTGAGCCTCCTCTAGAATCTCCTTTTTAATCAATGGATCATTTAGCACACGAAGTCTACTCCCAAATCTCAAAACTCCATCCTTAGAGATAGAAAATTCAGATTTCTTTCCACTACACACCTTATCCATAATTTTCTTTAAATGTGGGTCATCGGCCTGTGACAGTTTTATTCTTTCCACCAAAGTTGGTTGAACACTCAAACTAGCCAGGTAGGCCTCAAAATGGCCAATAACAACCTCAATCTCCATCCTTTCACGATCTCGAATAATTTCCTTTCGAGTGGTTAGCAAAACAGTAGAAAAACTTGAAGGCTTTCTACTAAGAGCATCAGTTACAACATTAACCTTACCAGGATGATAGTTAATAGAGCAATCATAATCCCTAACCAATTCAAACCATCTCCGTTGCCTCATATTTAACTCCTTTTGGGTAAAGAAATACTTTAAACTTTTATGATCAGTGAAAATCTCGCATATTTCCCCATACAAGTAATGTCTCCAAATTTTCAAAGCAAAAACAACTGTACAAAACTCCAAGTCATGAGTGGGGTAATTTTTCTCATAATTTTTCAACTGACGAGAGGCATAAGCCACAATCTTCTAATTTTGCATCAACAAAAAACCCAGTCCCTTATGAGAAGCATCACTATAAATGACAAAACCCCCTGTACCTGAAGGGATAGTTGACACTAGAGCTGTAACCAATCTCCGCTTTAGCTCTTCGAAGCTTTTCTCACATTCTTAATTCCACTCGAATTTAACATTCTTCCGAGTTAATTGTGTCAAAGGAGCTGTAATACGGTAAAATCCCTCTACAAATCTTCTATAGTAACCAGCAAGGCCCAAGAAACTTCTAACTTCACTTGCATTTGTAGGCCTATCCTAATTAACCAACGCTACTATCTTATTAGGATCCACTGTAATTCCATCCTTAGATATCACATGACCTAAGAACACTACTTGATTCAACCAAAATTCACAGTTCTTCAGCTTAGCATACATCTTCCTTTCTCTTAGAATCTGTAAAACAATCCTCAAGTGTTCTTTATGCTCTTCTTGACTCTTAGAATAAATCAAAATATCATCAATGAACACAATGACAAATCGATCCAAGTACTCATGAAATACCCTATTCATCAAATCCATAAAAGCAGCAAGGGCATTAGTTCATCCAAACGGCATCACCAAAAATTCATAATGACCATATCTAGTCCGAAAGGCCATCTTTGGTATAACCTCACCCTTAATCTTCAACCGGTGGTAACCAAAACGAAGGTCAATCTTAGAAAAGACTTGTGCTCCTTGCAATTGATCAAATAGGTCATCGATACGAAGCAAAGGATATTTATTCTTAATGGTGACTCTATTAAGCTCACGGCAATCAATACATAACTTCATAGAACAATCCTTTTTCTTGACAAATAAAACTGAAGCTCCCCAAGGTGAGGCACTAGGGCGAATAAACCCCTTGTCCAGCAATTCTACCAATTGCTCCTTAAGTTCTTTCAACTCTATGGGTGCCATTCTATATGGTGCCTTAGAAATAGGTGCAATACTTGGAAGGAGATCAATAGAGAACTCAATCTCATGATCTGGGGGAAACCTAGGTAGGTCATCAGGAAAAACATCTGAAATTTCCCTCACAATGGGAATGTCTCCTATCTCCAATTCTCTACTTTGTAAATCCACTACACTAGCAAGGAATCCTTGGCATCCCTTTCTAAGCAAGCAGTTTGCTTGTATGCATGATATCACATGAGGTATAAAAGGCAAACATGAAGCCTTAAATAAAAATTTTGATTCACCTAGAGGCCTAAACACCACCTCTTTCTCAAAGCAATGCACACTAGCACAATAAGAAGCCAACCAATCCATGCCCAAAATGACATCAAAATCATGCATATCTAACAACACCAAATCAGCCAATAACTCTCTACCCTCAATACAAATAATACAAGACTTAAGCACAAGATTAGTCATTAAAGTAATTTTTTAGTTTCCATGACATGTTGATCATATTTAGGTTTTAGGGGTATTTTGGAAATTTTTAGGTTTTGGGGTATTTTGGTCATTTTTTTAGGTGTAGGGGTATTTTGGTAATTTTTAGGTTTCAGGGGTATTTCAGTCATTTTTTAGGTTTCGTGGATATTTCGAATATTTTTTAGGTGTAGGGGTATTTTGGTAAATTTTTAGGTTTTAGGGATATTTTGGACATTTTTTAACTTTTAGAGGTATTTTGGTAATTTTAAGGTTTCGATGATATTTTGGTTATTTTTTAGGTTTAGGGGGGTATTTTCATAATTTTTTAGTTTCTGAGATAGTTTGGTCATTTTTAGGTTTTAGGGTTGTTTTGGTAATTTTATGTTTTGGAGTATTTCGGTCATTTTTTTAAGTTTAGGGGGTATTTTGGTAATTTAAAGGTTTCAGAGGTATTTCAATATTTTTTAGGTTTGGGGGTATTTTGGTAATTTTCTAGGTTTCGGGGATATTTTGTTTCTCTTTTAAGTCTTAGGGGTATTTTGGTAATTTTCAAGGTTTCAGGGGTATTTCAGTCATTTTGTAGGTTTAAGGTGCATTTCGGCAATTTTAGAGGACTTTAGGAGTACTTTGGTCATTTTCAAGTTTTAGGGGCAATTTTATAATTTTGATTATTGGGTAATTGGATGGATTGGGGTTTACCCATAATAATTTGGTTGAGTTAGGTTTGGGTTAGATTTAATTAGTTAAATGGGTATTAATGGAAAAATGGGTAATATTGAAACCCTACCAGAAAAATTTGGATAATATCCAAACCCTATCCAATTACCTTCTACCTCTAATGCACGTATACTCCATTTTTTGTCCACATACCCATATCTGATGTGTATCATACTGAAGACCTCTAAGATACTTGGCCTATCAATTTTTTATTTTTTTTATTTTTAAAGTGCCAATACATCTAGGATGCATCTCTAATATGACTTAGATACCACTGTAACCCAATCTCGATAGTGAGAGATAGCCCAAACTTGAAAGAATTTTTATTTATATGCTTTATAGATTGGTTTCAATATTGAATACTTATTTAATTATATTTTAGGGTACATTGTAAATTACACCCCTAAAGTTTGGGGGTGATTGTATTTTTTATACCCTCAAGTTTCAGAATTTGGATTTTATCTCTTGTAATTTGGTGATGTTTGGATTTTACACCCTGACGTTTCAGAATTTGGACTTTACCCCTTATATGTTAGAAGTGTTTGGATTTTACTTCCTAAAGTTTTGAGGTGTTTGGATTTTACACCCTAAAGTTTCAAAATTTGGGGGTGTAAAATCCAAAAAACCCCAAACTTTAAGGGGTAAAATTCAAGTTCTGAAACGTCAGGGTATAAAATCTAAACACCCCAAATTTTAAGGGGTAAAATCCAAATTCTTAAATTTCAATGTGTAAAATCCAATCACCCCCAAACTTTAGGGGTGTAATTTGCAATTTAGCCTATATTTTATATACTCTTTTGGATCTTGGTTTATATTCTACACAACATTTAATGTTCATAGATTCACTTTATATCCATTATTTTTTAAAAAATTGATATGTGCTTAACAATATATTAAAAATAAATGTTTAGCAATATATAAAATATATATTTAATAAGTAATTAATACACGTATCCCTGATGTATCGTACCTTAAGATTTTCAAGAAATGTTGTATCTCCGTATCTGTATCCGTACCAATATCCATATCCGTACCCATGCAATTTAGCCCTCTACCCATTAAGAATTGGGTATTATACAGAATATTTGAATCGGGTAGAGTTGGATATCCGTTACCCAATATGAAAGGTCATCCCTACCTACTGAAATTTTTGAAAAAAGGAAAAAAAAAAAAGTGCGGTACTAAATTTTTTTTATTTCTTTTTGCGCAGTGCCAAAATTTTGGCGCGCACTAAATATTTTTTAGTACCCAAAATTTTTTCCATTTTTTAAATTTGTGTAAAACAAAACCCTATTACTTTCCCTCTTTCTCCTCTCCTCTCAGCCTCCCACAAAGACTTGTATGCTCTCTCTCTCTCTCTCTCTCATGAAAATTGATCAGGGGGATCTTGTGGTACGGGGATGTCACGATAGAGAGGTTGAGGTTGGGGAATGAGATTATGAAGAAAAGGTCGGGTCTGGGTTCCAATTCCAAGATCAGTCCCCTAACCTTGAAGCGGATAAAAAGGCATGGGAATGAGAACAGAACAAATCAACAATAAATTGTCTGTGGTGGTTAATGAAAATTTTGTTTTGGTGTTTTTTAATTGGTCGAGGGCATGTTTAGATGTCATGTTATGAAATTAAGAGGATCAATTGTGTTTTATGTAGAAATATATATAAATATATATGTGTGTGTGTGTTGTTGAAATGAAAATGGGAGCTATGTAACAGATAGGTGGTAAAGTTTTGAAACAGTTCAGTTGAAAATTTATTTTGGAAGTGTTATAGATTTTAATCTGGTCTATGTTCCTTTTACTTCAAACACACTGCCAAAAAATGAAGTTAAAAATTTCATATTGTTTGACGTCATTCTATTGGGATTTTGGAAAGAGCAAAATTGTGATGCTCTCCTCTCTCTGGGTGTAGTTGCTAAGTATTGATTAAAACTTTAAAGATTTTTTTTTGGCTTTGATTGTTTATGTAGGGTTAAGAGGCTGACCAAAATGATAGAGAAAGTTGCAACTGGGGTCCTTTCTGGGGTTGTCAAAGTCTCTGGATTTTTAACAGGCTCAGTGGCAAATTCAAGAGTGGGCAAGAAGTTTTTTGGCCTCCTACCAAGGGAGATTGTGCTTGCTTCCCTAGATGGATTTAGTATGTTGATCATCTCAAGCCCTTGCGTTATATATTATAATATATTAGCATATATTTCTTTTCTGAATGGCTATTTTTACTCTATCAAACAACTTCCAATCCAAAAGTTCATAAATAGATGCATTATAAAATCTATGAAGTTAATGTGGGTTTTGCTTCACCGTGCTTCCTATTTGATTACCACAAAATAGCAGTGGCACACATGATTTGTGTGGAAAGGTAATTTATTTGTAACTGGAGGAAAGTGGAAATAGGGGTGTTCAAGGTAGATTTGAGAAAAAAGGAGGATGACAGGCCATTTTATTTCAATTCTAGAGGATTTAAATATGTGTTCTGATTTTGTATCTCCTCTTATAGTTCACGTGAATTGAGTGGATAGTACTGGTTTTTGGCTCTTCTGTACATGGCTTGTCATTGCTTTGATAGACTTCATTAAATATTCTTGTTGTACTTTAGTTCCTGGCTGGAACTATGTTCTCACTGTGTTGCCAAAAAGTATCTGTTTAATTGAATCAATCATCCATGACATAAGGTTGGTGGGATGGCTTTACATTACTTTAAGGTGATGGGTTAATGGTAAATAGGATAGGGGCTGTTTAAATGGCTTTAGATATTCTCATTTTGTTGCCAAACAATACTCGTTGAATTGAATCCTACATGAATTAAGGTGGGTGGGTTGGCTTTTGATTCCTTAAAGGTGATGGGTTATTGCTAGAATAGGAAAGGAGTTATTTAGATGTTGTATGCATAAGAATGGTTTTGGACAGAAAACTATTAACCACCATCTGAGAAATTAAGGGTAAGAGCTGGTGTAAAGGTAGAATATGATGTGCACGGGATTCAATTAACGTTGAGATTTTTGGTTTTGGATATGTTAAATTAGCATTTATGTTAATCTTTCAAAAATTAAGGGGTAGTTATGTAATATGATGTGCACGGGTTTCAAAGGCTTCTTCAAGGGTTGGGTGCCATCTGTAGGAACCACATCATGGATCTCTGTAAGCACCCCGCCCCCTAATTTTGAGCTTTCTTTTTTGTTTTTTTATACACATAACTAGTTGCTAACCCGTACGATGCACGGGAAAGCTACCAATTTTTTTCCAAATGATGTGACATTAGCTATTGGTATTCAACATCGATTCTCTAGTAGCATGTTGTTATTTTTCAATTTCATTTATTTCATGTCTTCCACTAAATATTCAATGCATTCATTATATTTAAAAACATATATTCAAATTGATTTTCTAAGTGTCTGCAAAAAACTACAATTCAATCAACTCTAGAATACAAAATAGGCTGGGGTAAAAAATAAATCATAGCTCAGTTTCCATACAAAAACAAAAGAAGCAAGCTGATAACTTCACCTCGCTCAGTTTCCACTAAGAAAATTCAAACCCATAGCTTAGTTTCCACAAAAAAACAATTCAAATTGACCAATAGCTCAGTTTCCATACAAAAACATATATTCAATTTGATTATCTTAGTGTGTGCATAAAAACTACAATTCAATCAACTCTAGAATACAAAATAGGCTGGGGTAAAAAAATAAATCATAGCTCAGTTTCCACACAAAAACAATTCAAATTGACCAATAGCTCAGTTTCCACACACAAAAAAACAGAATTTTGTCTAAATTTTATTCGGCCATTGAAAAGCAGATTAGCAGCAGAAAATTAACAGAATGAACAGTATTCTGGTTGGATAGGCCCAATAATTCATTATTTTGGGCCCATAACTGGGTCCCATTAGGCTAAAACCATATTGGGCTCAAAAGGCCCACCATGTTGAAACAAAAATCTGTCTAATAACTCCACATGGCACATAAATACTAAGATAACCACATTTTTGTTATCTGTCTAATAACTCCATTTTGTTTCAACATTCTGTCTAATAACTCCGTCCAAATCAAACAGGCTTTCCAACGGAAACCGTTATCGTTCCTT
Organism: Quercus lobata; assembly: GCF_001633185.2. Lineage (NCBI taxonomy): Eukaryota > Viridiplantae > Streptophyta > Magnoliopsida > Fagales > Fagaceae > Quercus > Quercus lobata. Next base: position 94,162,533 of record NC_044907.1, on the reverse strand, counting down.
TCCTCTCAATCTCTTTGTATTCCTCACAGACCACAGCCAGTTATTAGCCGCTTGTCGTTGGTTGAGTATCTCTGTTTTTTGTGGATTCTAAGCCAAATCTCAAAAAGGTAATCTTCCTAGATCCTTTCTTTATCATACCCACTTTTTTTTTCTTTGTTTCCTTCAAAGGAAAACCAAATTGTCTTAAGCCTTTCTCAATTGTAAATATATATGTGTATCTCTGGTAACCCTTGTTGAAGGTGTCTGTTGGGTCTTGCCGTGGAAAGGGAGAGGCAGAGGATCGGGAAAGGTAGGCTAGATGGGTTGGGTGTTGAATTGCCGTGGGTCTGATTGGCTTGCCATGGGTGTGATTGAGGAGGAGCTGGGAAGAAGGTAATGGCAGAGTTTTCGTGAAAGGGAAAGCGTGAAAATCAGAGTCGGGTAGGGAATGGGTTTATGACGTTTTTTTTTTTTTTGGTTTTGGTTTTATTGTTTTATGTTTTATTTTTATTTTTTAATGTTGTGCTGACGTGGAAAATTGTGGGAGATTCAAAAGCTTCGATTTTATATATATATATATATATATATATATATATATATAGATTATAATAAATAAAAAAGAGTTAATAAAATTTAAAAAGTAATGTATTCTGCTAATAGCTAAAAGGAATAACAATTACACAATTCAAGTTTTAATTGCAATGTTTGTAAGTCTAAATTTTATAGAAGTTATATCAATTTCATAAAATTTTTATATGATAAAGTTGAAAATAGTTGTTAATGGACAACAATATAATAATATTGTACACAGAGAATTTTTTATTTTTTTTTACCTTATAGGGATGAGGTTATGAGTTAGGTGTGGTGAAGAGGGTTGGTTGGGGCTGAGGGTAAAATTGGGTTTGACTGTTTGAGTGCCCAAGCTAGAAAGGTTTAGAGTTTCTCTATCATTTTGCTTCACAATGTTTGAATTCTTTAAGGTATTTTCTTATGGATATATTTAAATACATATTACTTTTCTTTTTAATAAGGTTCAGAGAAAAGTATTTTTTTTTTTTCAACCCAATATGGATGTTTAAGGGGAGATTTTTAAATCTAACTTGGTCATGGACTAGATTTGTGCAGCCTTGGTCCCAGTAGGATAGCAGGTAGTATCACATTTAACTAGTCTCTATATCCTTTACTATTCTATTCCACCTTTGGTCTTGATATCCCTTCCTCTCTCTAGATTGTCTTTCATTTTGAGTGTTATATATTCTAAGGCAGGTGGAGAAGATAGATGAGCTCCAAGATACAAACTTAAGGCAGAGGAAGAAGATAGATGAGCTCATGGATGCAAAAATAAGGTAGGAGGAGAAATTAGACTCGCAAAATACTCAAATAGCTGGCATCATAAAATTTTTGAGGAGCAAGGGTTTCAATGACATTTGTGGTAGTGGGAGGAGCTCATCTACTAACTGGAGCACACCTTGGTTAGTGTTTTATTTTTTTGCCTAATAAGCAATGGCTGGGTTTTTTGTTTATAGTAGTGGTTGGGTTTTTGTGTTAATGGTGGTGGCTGTGTTTTTTGTTTAATGGTGGTAGTGGGTTTTTGTTTATGGTGGTGGCTGGATTTTGTGTAAATGGTGGTGGCTAGTTTTTTTTTTTTTTTTTTTAAAAAAAATAGTGTTGGCTGATTTTTTATTTGTTGTGGTGGTTGGGTTTGTGTTTATGATGGTGGCTGGGTTTTTGTTTTGGATTTCACTTTATTTGTTTTGTTTTAAATTGAGATTTTTCAGCATTCTTTATGATTTCTCCATGGTTTGTAATGTGGGTTTGGTTTTTATTTGATGAGAATGTTGTGGGTCTTCTTTCTTTGATAGTTTGGCTTCATATGATGTTGCATTATGATTATTTTGTCTAGTTTTTTATTGGGTATTCTGTGGACATTTTTTGCATTCTTACTTTTTTGATAAGTAATAAGATATGTTGATAAAAAAAGGAACACCCAAGTGCACCGGAAGTGAACAAGGGAAAGGAAATCAAATACAAAAATTGCAAAAGTCTAGGAAAACAATAAAAGAAGGGAAAGATTTATTTTGCAAAGCAAACAACCAATCCCTTAAAGTTCTAAAAAAGAGAAGCTTGAGGTCTGGAATAGATCTCTCAGAATCTTCAAAACATCTACTATTCCTCTCCCTCCAAAGGCACCACAATAAGCAATGAGGAATGATAGACCAAATAAAAACAATTTGATGACGACCAAAGCTGCCTTGCCAACACTGCAGCAGCCCCAAAACAGAGTGTGGCATAACCCAAGAAACTCCAAAAAGACCCAAAACCATAGAGCATAGATCCGTAGCAAAAGGACAATGAAGGAATAGATGGTCAACCGATTCACCATTTCTCTTACACATGTAGCACCAATCCAAAATCCACACCTTCCTTTTACGTAAATTATCAATCGTTAAGCATTTCCCTAAGACAGGAGTCCAAACAAAGAAAGCTACTCTAGAGGGAATTTTCTGCTTCCAAATACTTTTCCAAGGAAACCCAAAGAAGGCGGAGCCAGCTAAAATTCTATAATAATCACTAACCAAGAAACCCTTATCTTTGCTAGGAATCCAACACATTTTATCCTCACCTAGCCCCCTTATAGGAGAACCATAAATGGTTTCCATGAAATCAGACATAGCCTCTAGATCCCGAGCATGCACACCCCTAACGAATCTCACATCCCAAAAGCGGACACCATTGGTGGACATCATAAGCTCAGCCACACTGGCATCCTTATTCCTCCAAAAGCGAACACCATTTTTTGCATTCTTACTAATAATAATCTTTATTTGTTGTAGTACATCTTATCAAGGATATAGGTTTGTAGTCTAGTTTGTTATTGATGATATTTTCCTTTATACTTGTGCAGATATGGGATTGGTGGCAAAAAGATAGCTTTTGTGGGACTACTCGAATTCAAATAATTTTCTGTAAAGTTTGGAAGCTAAGACATCATTTGTATATAAATGGTTGTAATTACTTTGTGAACATCTTTATTGCATTTTTAGATTGTATTGATGTTTTTTTTATGGATTTGGTTAGAAATGAATAGGTTAATGTAATGGCAAGTAAATGTAAAGAATATTAATAAAAAAATAAATTGGGGAAGATAATTTTCGTTGCCATATCTGACTATAGCAGAAATTAATTCGTCACTTGATCTATTGAAATTAAAAAAAAAAAAAAAAAAAAACAATCGGTGACGCAAAACTTCGTCACCTAATCTATTGAAATTGGAAATAAAAAATAAAAAATTTGGTGACAAAATATTTCGTCACTGAAAATAAGGTTTAGTGACGAAAATATTAGGTGTTGGAAAACTTTCGTCACCTATCATTTTTTATTGGTGACGAAACATTTTTGTCACCAATACATTTTATGACGGAGCTTAGGTGACGAATGCTATTTCGTCACCATATGTATTTGGTGACGAAATAAGGACATATTGTGATGAAAGGTTTCGCCATCATAACCCACTTTTGTTGTAGTGCTCGTTTTCTCTCAACCGACCCTCACCTTGTCACGAAGGAGCACAAGAGCACGGATCTCGTGGTGGCTGCTGTTTGTCACAGAGGAGCACGGGATTGTTAGATCAGATCTGAGAGAGATGAGATGATTAGAGGACGGGATTGTGTTTTCTATTTGTGATTTGTGTTTGTTTTTTTTGAGTAAAAAATTTGTATTTTTTTTTTTTTTTTTGGAGTAAAAGAAGAGCAGAAAAACAAGTTGATTTATGTTTCTGTTTATGTTTGGGATTGTGATTTGTATTTCATTTTTTTTTTTTGAGTGAAAATTTGTATCAACAAAGAAGAGCCAAAAAAAAAAAAAAAAAAAAAAAACCTGATTTGTGTTCTTAAATCTGCCAATGTAAGATTTTTTTTTTTTTTTTTTTTTCTCTTCATATTTTAAGCTGATTGGGCCTATTTTGGGACTATTTTTGGCATTTGGGCCTTAAAAAAATAGAGGCCATGATTTGGGCTGAGAATTAGGCCTAAATTTGGCCTAGATGGACGAGCCCATAGGGCCTGCGGGGCGGATCTGGAGCCTGGATAAAAAATCCGTTTAATAAACAGACCGGGTATGGGTCACGAGTTTTAGCTCGCAGGTCGGGTCCAGGTATAGTAAAACCCGACCCGAACCCAACCCGTTGCCATTCCTAGTTGAAGCAAGAAACTTAAAGGGCTTAGGTGCACTGGGTAGATTAGGTTTAGAGGGTTTTTTGCTATTCATGTATCCCAACTTTATTCTCTAGTGGATTATTGACCGCTTGGAGGGCAGCGAATAGGTTTTTCGCCGAGTACTTCGGTTTCCTCTTTGATAACACATCTCTATATTATCTTTGTGTTTGGATCTCTCTTCCCTAAATCTTTGCCTTTTAATTACTGCTGTGATTGTGATTAATTTCGGTTTAGATTGTTTTACTAATTCTGTTTTAGCTTAAATTCATATTCCACACATATATTGTTTGATTATAAGCTTGTGTTGGTAATTTGTAAATTGGGGGTCTAAACGTTCATTGGTGTTTTACAAACTATTTGAACATTCATCCTTCTCCTTCATAACTTTCTTCAGAGTCAGAGTTTGAACCATTTGAGTCACTGAGGGTAGTTGCAAAGACTTTACCCTTTGCCTTCAAATAGATGGGGCATTCTTTCTTCACATGCCCATGCCCTTTGCACTCAAAGCACGTGACCATTTCAGACGGTGAAGAATCTCTTGAATCCTTCTTTTTGAAGTCTTTCTTGAACTTTGAGAATTTTCCCTTCTCAAAAGACTTTACATCTCTCTTGAACTTTAGGAACTTACGGAAGTTCTTAGCAAGGTACGCCACATCCTTTTCAACCTCATCCTCGTCTGAGAAGTCTTGAGCTTCCAATCTCTCATTAATTGTCTTGAGAGCAAGAGCTTTGCTTTTCCTTTTAGATGGCAAAGATAGCTCATAGGTTTGAAGTGAACCGATGAGTTCTTGAATTTTAATCTCATCAAGGTCTTTGCTCTCTTTGATGGTAGTAACCTTTGCATGGAAACACTTTGGCAATGATCGTAGAATCTTCCTCACAATCTTGGAGTCCTCCGTCTTTTCCCCAAGTTGAATTTCCCTATCACCACTTCATTTAGCTTCCCATAAAATGAGTCGAATGACTCATCTTCACTCATCTTCAGCTCCTCGAAGCGTGTGGTAAGCATTTGCAACGTGGTGTCCTTCACCTTTTTGGTGCCTTCATTGGTCGTCTTCAAGATTTGTCACGCCTCCTTGGCAATTGTAATATGAGAGATCCTGCGAAATTCGTCAGGAGAAATACCATAGAAAATAGCATTTAAAGCCTTACTATTAGCATTAGCTACCGCAAGAGTTGCCTTATCCCACGTGGATTTGGCTTCCTCCGGCCTAGTCGATCCTATCTCAACAGCATCCCAAACACTATCATCAATAAAGCACATAAATGCCCTCATACGAACTTTCAAAAAGCATAATTGCACCCATCAAAGTATGGAAGAGCTTTAAGCGATTGAGATTGATCCATCTTAAAAAGGGTCTAGGATCACACTTAGGTAATGAAACCATAGCAAGTGTACCTGGTTTGATACCAATTGAAAGCTCGAATTTGTGTGAAAACACAAAAGCTGTTTAGATGCCCAAATTAAAATTATGGCTCGGTTGATTTTACTCTAACTTAAACTAAGTGCAGAATAGAGTAAATTTGAGCGAACAAACAAGATAACTCCTCTAAGCCATATTCATCAAATCACAGTAGTAAAATGAAAGCTAAAAAAGAAGGGAAGAAGAATGCAAACACAATCTAACAAGCCGATGTGTTATCGAAGAGGAAACCGAAGAACTCGGTGAAAAACCTCTCCGCCGCTTTCCAAGCGGTAAATCGACCCACTAGAGAATAAGTTGGAGTACATGAATAACAAAAGACCCTCCAAGCCTAGTCTACCCCATGTACTCGAGCCCTCCAAGCTCCTGCTACCAACTGACTTGACGAAGCCTTGTCTTCCCTAGTTCTCCAGATCACGCAATTTAGTTCGATTGCATCCACCAAATAAATGGCTTCTTCCAATGCTTCCCAGTAGCACCAAAACCCCACTTTACACTTATGATGGATGTGGTAAGTGTTTAAGCTATCAACCTCTCAAGGATTTGGAAATTGTGAGGTAGGACTTGAGGAAAACCACAATGGATTGTGTAAAGAATTGTGGGTATGACAATCTCTCACTCTCAAGGGTAATGGCTAGGGTTTTCTCTCTGAAAGGCACTCCTCTTAATATGTGGGTAATGTGGGTATATATAGTGTGGGTAGAGACTTGGTGTATAAGATATGACAAATTGGAAAAACAGAATGTTTTGTGGATATTTCGCTGGAAGGCCTTCCCCACGAGACACTCGCGAAAACTAACTATCACCATCTGTCATGACTTTTTGCATTCCAATCATGTGCTGAGCACATGCTTCACTTCGCGGGAAGGCTTCTCGCGAGCTACCCGTGAAAACTTCTTTAATATTCAATTTGCCTTGAGTCTTCACATTCTCTCTCATACACAACCCTTACACAAAAATCCCATATAAAATAGAGGGTACAAAACATTGAACAAAATTACAGTCAAATTTGGCACGAAATTAAAGCCAACACAAAATAGTTGTAAATCATAACTTTACAGATTGGATCGACAACCATCCCAGCATTGTGAACCCTAACTTGTGTCACCAACGATGGCTTGCACCCTAACTTGTCAAATCATATCCAAATGATCAAGGCTTGCATCATAGTTTAGCCCTTGCAGCTGGTGTTGAATCCTTCATAAGAAACGATGGCTTAATGGTTGTGGAAAACTATTCGGGTATGTTTGGTAACTGTTTTTTTTTTCTTTATTTTCTGTTTCCAAAAACAATTTTCTATTTTTGAGACTAAAAAACTTGTTTAGCAACTCAAAGTAGACAGAAAACAAAAACTATTTTTAAAATTCAATTTGTGAAGGAAATTGAAAACATGCAAATGGCTGTTTTTAGTTTTTAATTTTCTAAAGTTAATGAAAACACACATTTAATTTAATGAATCTGTCTTATTTAATGAGTTAGCATTAGAGCTCAAATCCTAGTAACCACATATTTTAACTTTTTTTTTTTCAAAAACTTTTTTTTTTTTTTTTTTTAAATTTCAACTAACCAAACATGTTTTTGATTTCAAAAATGCAAGAATTTTTTTTTTCTTTTTATTCCCAAAAACAATTTTTTGAAAATAGAAAAAAAAAATTATTACCAAACATAACCTTCATATTTTTATTTTCTCTTTATATTGTGTGAAAACCTGTTTGGGAATTAATTATTTTTGGTAACTTATTTTCTTAGTATTTATAAAAAATATATATAATTTTTGGTAACTTTTATATTGAATGTGTTACCAAAAAAAAAAAAAAAAAAAAAAAAAAAAAAAAAGAAGAAGCTAAAAGCTAGTTTATGTAAAACAAAAAAAGAAAAAAGAGAGAGAGAGTTTATTTTAAAAAAAGCCTTCAAGAAGAAGGATGTAAAAGAGTCATCACCATCCTAAGGAATAGTTTGCTATGAATGCAATGGACATGGACACTTGAAGAAGGAATGAACGAACTATTTAAGAGGAAAAGGTAAGGTGCTAACAACTACCCTTAGTGACTCGGAGAGCTCAAATTTAGATTCGGAAGAAGAATGTGATGGTGATGGTAATTATTTAGCATTTATGGTGATGGTGTTCACTCTGAGGTTGAAGAAGATGAAGTTCCGGATGATAAGGATGTGCACCTCAATGAAGGTGATAAGAAACTTCAAGATGTTTACGAAGCATTGCTTGAGGATTGTGGCAAATATACTAAAGTTGCTAAGAGAGCAGTCAAGAAGATGAAGAAAATTGAAGAATAACACAAATCCACTTTTGCACAACTTAAAGATGCCAAGTGTGAAGTTGAATAATTGAAAGATGAGCTGTTGAATGCTTACTCAAAGATCAAGTTTCTCGAACTTGAAGTGATCCAAGCTAATGTTAAAGTGGAGCGCATCACAACTAAGAAGTTTGATAGTGTACTTTCATCTTAAAAGCTTTCCACAGACAAAACTAGATTGGGCTACACCGGTGAAGGAAGTTCGAGTGGCGAACCAAAAAGGAAGATAAGGTTTGTATTGGCGAAGGATGTAGAGAAGCCCAGGATTGAGATACCTATAGTTGAGAAGGACATTGGACCAAACTCAAAGGCCAAATGAAAGTTATTGCCTAAGAATCAAAGGGAACCTCAAGTGAAGCATTTTTGTCTCCATTGTGGAATTTGAGGGCACACAAGACCAAATTGCTTCAAGTTTCATGCTCTCAAAAGGGTTGATTCTCTGCATGCTCGAGGAAATATAAGAAGAATGCCAAGAGGAAAGAAAGCTTAGGGAGAAAATGATGGTCAACTTATTGGAGATGTCATGGAAATGCTTAAGAACATCTCATCTTGCCTAGCTAGCTTCACCCCGAGATTTGAGAATTATGTTGGTCGTACCCCTCCGTCTAAGGATCTCACCCAAAGCACCCATGCAGTGTGGGTGAAGAAGGGTACTCATGCATGATTATTTACTATGTCCATGCATTAATACTTCCAATGTATTAGGGTCATAGTTTCATGTATCATGTCATATGTATTCTTCTTGCTTCAATACTTCCATCTTAGCATGTTTCTTTTAATACTTTTTGCTTTGTTTATTGATCTTACTTTAATGTTTTTGTTTTGTGTGAGTAAAAAATCCAAAAACTCATAAAAAGTATAAAATCCCAAAAAGTTTGATTACTTGTGTTGTGTCATATCATATGTTGAGTTTGGCCTAGTACCTTCATACTAATGGCATAGTGCATTTACGAGTTTAGCTTGTTATGCATAAAAATTTTAAGTGTGAGTGAAATCTAGAATTCTATGTACTAATTTATACTTGATTCCCACACACAATACACAAGTCTAATGTTCAATGAATGCCTATTTCATTTGTATGATTGTACGTGTTCAAATGTGATATATGTATACTCAATTGCTTGATGGTTAAACCCAAAAAGATTATTGAGTGTTTCATGTGTTTCTGGAAGTGATTTTTGTCACTTTGGTCCTTAAAGTTTTTCCCAAAATGTCATTTTTTAGTGTTGAAAAACTTTGTTTTTGGCCATTTCGCGACTGCTTTCACAAGTGGCCTCTAGTTGTGAAATTCTTAAGACATTTCAATTTCATAAAAATTTTAGGCAAAGAATTTTGTGAATCCCTTGCGAGTACCTCAAGACTCAGACTTGACCTGCGAGACTCTGCCCTATGCAACTGCACATTCTACGAGTAGGCTCACAATTGGCTCATGAGTGATTGACTCGCGAAATGTAGAAAAATGTCTTTTTACACTCCACAACTACTCACATTTTTCTTCAAAACTCAACCAAACTTCCTTGGATTTCATCTCTAAGACTTCTCTAAGGTAATTTCTAACCTTTTTCATCTTTCAAGTCCTTTGATTTTGTCTTAGATTTCTTAAAACTTATGGTTGGGTTTATTTTTATGTTTGGATTGGAAAAGCTTAATTTTTGCAAAATTTTTCAATTTTGTTGATTAGACTTAGTCCCATTTTGTCTCTTTTTGATTGTGTTGGCCCCATGTGGCATTTTAACATGAATGTAGGCAAGTTTTTCACATGTTCATGCATTGTTCATCACATCAGGTGTTTGATAAAATGTCTCTATGGTATTTTTTCACTCTTTTGGACTTTGATGAGTACAAAATTTTGGGGTTTACCATATTTATTCATGTTTAACATGTTTTGATCATTGGTTGTGTTTTACACACTTTGCCCCATGAGTGCTTTTTCATGCATTGATCATGCATTGCACATACACATTTAATGCACACACCCTATCTTTCGACATGTTTTGAATACATTCATGCTAGTTAAGTCTTTCTAGACCTAATAACACATATATCATGTTCATGTGTCTTTGTTATGATCGTTTGATCATATTTTAGAGCATTTTTTCTTATTTTGCTTTTTTTTGGACTAACTTGTATCTAATCAAGTTTGTCACCATTTTTTGTGTATGGTTTGCACTTGTGTGGCTATTTAGTAGATGCCTCATCGATCTTCACGCAGTAAAGAACCCCTGATTGATCTCACGTCATCCCCAATATCAAAGAGGACTCGCCAATCATCGGAAAACTCTGATAACAAGAGATTCAAGTCTCTTCTGGATGCCTAATCCTTCAACAACAACTTTAAGAGTGTTTCAACTGTGGTAGAAAGAATTGTGTTTGATACATTGGGATCAACTTTTATCCCTAAAATCTTTGCTGACAAAGATTGGGCTAGCTTATTGGTGGCTTTGAAGATCCTATTAAAGAGTTGGTCAAAGAATTCTACTCCAACACATGGTTCACTGGAGCTGAATTGAAATGTTCGGTTTGTGGAAAAGACTTCGTCATCACTCTAGACTATCTAGCAAAGATCATTCACATATATCGTCTGGCAAATGTGGATACATCTCCTGATGATGGCAGATTAGCTCTCGTTGTCAAAATTCTTGATACATTAGGAGCATACCATGAAGTCTCCTCCACACGTACATCAATTTGCACTACAAGATTCAAGCTAGAAATGAAGACTCTTACCTTGATTATGCATTCAAACTAGTATCCTCTGACCAACACTGGCTTCATTGATCTTGGAAGAGCACAATTCCTTTGTGAATCATTAATGGAGCTCAAATCAACATTTGTGCTCACATCTTTCAGATTTTGGGAAGGGCTATAGAGTGATTAGCTGCAAGGACTTGTCTACCTTTCTGTAGCCTTATCGTGAAGATCATGACTCTCAAGGGCATCCGTCCTCCTAAAGATGGAACTGTATTTCCTTGTCAAGGTCCAATTTCCTTGCATTCTCTCCAAAGTAGCAAGGTTCACTCCTCTGTTGAAAGGGCAAAGAAGAGTCCATCCAAGCCTCCCAAAAGTGGATCCTCCTCTCATGCCTCTCCCATTGGGAAAAGCTCAGCTACTCCTAGTGTCTCCAAACTTCCTGAGACATCTCCTCCTCACACTCTAGAGCCTCAACCTTCCAGCACTCACTCTCAGCGTGGATCATCTATCCCTAACGTGGATAGGATGATGACTTTGATAGAGGGTTTACATGAACACAATTCTGGACTTGCAAATATCATGTTAAGACACAGTTAGATGAGATTCGATGCAAGCTTGAGGTGGACCTTTGGCTATTTGTGCCAAAAAGGGGGAGAAAGCCTCATTTTGAATTGTGAATACATCATAGAGTAATAGGAAGTGCATATATAAAAAGGGGAAGCATAGTGGGTTAAAAAGGAGGAAACTAACCTACAGCTAGCCACACAACTTAGAAGTTTTAACATGTTTTGCCTAATATGTTTCATTTATAGTGCTTTACTTTAAACCTTCCAATACTTTAGTTTAAAACTCATTTTACTTTAGTACTATGTATATCTTGGTTTTTATAGCTTCTTCTTAATGCTTTTAGTTATCTATTACTTCTTACTTTAGTTTCTTTAATGCATCATGTGCTTGTTGGACATGCAATTAACTTTTGCACTGCTCTTAATTGTTTGCGTTTCCGAATGATCATTTACTAGTTAAATGTTCATAGTGGTTATTTCTTAATGATTGTTCATGTTTGATTAAGTTATATAATATGTTCTTATATCTTTTATTTATCTTGATTGCATTTTACTTGCTCTTTATATATGCCTTGTATTCTTCTTGTCTCTTGCCTAGTGAAGTTATTTGTATATGGTTCAAGTGCTTCACAGATTTTAGATTTAGGTGTGATTGAGTTTTGCCTTTATTCCCATGCTCAAGTTTTAAGTCTAGAGTTTGTTTAAGGGTTTTGTCATGGAATAGCTATGGGGAAGATTGTAAAGTTGTAATTTACAACTATGTATATGTTGGTTTTAATTCCGTGTCAAATTTGATTGTATTTCTGTTCAATCATTTCCTTGTATTTTTTGTGGGATTTTATGTAAGGGCTTTGTGTGAGAGTTTGGTGAAGAATCTGTGAAGAAGTGGTTTTCATGACTGCTGACCTGCAAAACATGCTACGTGAGAAGCACATGCTGGAATTTGAAGAGTCCTTGACTGTAACACCCCAAACCCATACCAAGGATTTAGATGCAAACCTATCTTAGAAATACTCATCAATAATATAATGGAACAGAGCGTAATTAAATATCCACAAATAAACTTCAAATAATCAATATCTTTCCTATGAAATCCATAAAAAACAAAAAACTTTAACAATAAAGTCTCCAAATACAATCTCAAAGAGTTCCACAAATGCCAACTTACTATCCTAAGAAAATATACTAAAACAATCCCTCGACTAACATAGCTCCAAAAGAAGTCTTCAATCTATGTCTCCAATGATCTACCACCAAAAGATATTCCACTGCTCTAATCTGAAAGGGTGGAGAAAGGGGGGTGAGCTAGAAGCCCAATAAGAGACTACATAACATGACGATGTCTTTCAAAACAAAACATTAGTATCATTAACAAAATATAGTCTTTACAAAACATTTACTATAATATTGTAATCAATAAATAAAATAGTAACCACTTTAATTGGCCAAAATACACTAAATAGGTAGAAACAATTTATTATAACAATAAACAATTTTTTTCCACTTGTAAAGATCAGTAACAATAAAATAGTAATTCGATATGGAAAACATTAGTCATTAGCCAGACAAAGACATAAGCTGCTAAACACTCGGTGGGTGATTCCCATGGGGAACAATAACACTAACCTCAGAGAGGCAACACTGGCTCTAAAGAGCAAACAATAACACTGCACCACACCACGATAACACTACATCGGCCGAAGACCAACACTTAACCCTGTGTTGGCAAAGGTTGCAGATTGTCTAGCTGACTATTTGAAAACATTCTTATTTTATTACAATATTGTCAATACCAATCATATATCTTATAACAAATACTTTCTCAAAAATATAGTTTTGAGTCATTCTTAACACATACAGATTCAAGGTAACACTTAAGAAATAATAAAATTTAGGTATGTGTACAAAGCATTGATAATAGTATAAGTTTTTGGAAACTTCACTTTTGCAATTGTGTATATATAAATATATTTTTACCATAAATATATATATAGATATAAACGTCCTGAGAGATATCATGTTCTGAAGTCCACTTACCTCAAATCACCAAAACACGATAGATCTCAACTATCCAAGCCGATGTCACTTGAACCTAATACACAAATAGATGATTTTACCGTGTTAAGCCATACTTACACTATTTACATAAACCAATCATGCTATCCCTCTTCCAAAATCACATATGGACCTTCATACAACATACTTACATGTCAGATCCTAACAATGTTTTTAACCAAAGGCCTATCATTAGTATTTAACACTTTACCATCAGATCCGAAATAATCCACAAGCATTAGTATTACTTACATCTCATGATAGTCTATTTAAATTGGATATAGGGAATTCGATCTCAATTGGGGTATTGATATCATGTAATCTTATGACTCACCATGCTATGTACATCAATTTGACTCTTTACTCTCTACAAATATATATAAATACCTGACATGCCACTTAATTAAGTCATAACATAGAAACTTCAAGAAATCTTATACCATCAACTTAGAGATATCTTGCACCATGTAATATTGTAATATAAACTCTACTGTATGGAGATAAACAACACGTATCTTTAACCTATGATACCACACACAATCAACAATCAGCTTGTTAATGGTTACCTTGAAGTCGTCTATGTCAAGTTTGGCAATAACCCTTTTTGCCGTAGCTTTTTAGCATCCAGTGTCTCTCTCTCCCTTTCACGTGACTGACCTAAAAGACTAAGTATATATATCTCTAAAATAACACTCCAAATCAAGGTTGTTTAGATGGGCTAAAACTCTAAAGAATTCCAATAACACTTAAACTCCTAATCCAAATAGGTTTTAGTCTCTTATCCTAGTCCTAAAACAATAAGGAGACTAAAAGTTAAATATGAATAATCCACACAAAATAACTATACACGTTAGCCTCTTTTTTTTTTTTTTAAATAATGTCACCATGAAAATAAATTAAATAATTCATCAACTCCACTTTAGAAGTAATTAAAATAAATTTAAGTGAGACGGTTGTTACATTGACATGCTGGATTTCGCGAGTAACTCGCGACTCAGGCTAAGTCGCGAGTGACCTGCGAAACTCACTGCCTGTTACTTTTTAGAATGTGACTTTTCCCATTCTTTACCAACACTATATAAATCCCTGTTATCCATGAAATATAAGAAGAAGAAGGAGTATTTTTAGAAGAAACTTTTGAGAGAGAAACCCTAGTCAAATACTTGAGAGTTAGAGATTGTTTTTACCCACAATCCTCTACATCATTTCTCTAAAGTTTCCATCTACTCCCACCTCTCCATCTACACATCCTTGAGAGGTTCTTAGCCCAAACATTTACCTTACCCACTCTAAGTGTTGAGAGAAGTTTTGGTGCCTTTGGGAAGTATTGGAAGAAGCCATTGAGTAGCGGATGCAATTGGGCAGAATTGCGGGATCCAGATAGCTAGTGAAGACAAGACTCCAAGAACTCTGTTGGTAGCAAGAGCTTGGAGGGCTCAAGTACATTGGGTAGATTAGGCTTGGAGGGTCTTTTTGATATTCTTGTACTCCAACTTATTCACTAGTGGATCAATTTCGTGTTGGAAGGCCGTAAAGAGGTTTTTCACCGGGTACTTTGGTTTCCTCTTCGATTACACGTCTCGGTGTTATCTTGTGTTTGCATTTCTCTTCCCTACTCTTTAAGCTTTACATTTATTGCTTATTTTACTTGCTTATGGCTTAGAGTAGTGTTTTGGTTTATTGCACTTGTTTTATTTTTGTTCCGCACTTAGATAAATTAAAGTAAAAGCAATTAAGTCATAATTTAAAATTGGGGGTCTAAATAAGTATTAGTGTTTTCACACTAATTAAGCTTTCACATATAATTCTTTTCCAGTATAATCAACATTAACGATGACCTTAGTTCATCACAAAATGTATTTAGTCGTCCAACTTCCTCATATGAAGAAATGTTTTCGATGGAAAATATCAAGTGCTTACCATGGCTTTTTATGGTAAAAAATGAGTGTTAGCAACTATCTTGTCTGTAATAAAGGATTATCGACAAGGCTTTGCCGACGAACGTCGATGGCCTTTTGCCATCAAAACTACTAATCTACGACAGCCTTTTGTGTTATTGCGACGAACTCTAGCCATCGCTAATAGCAATCTTTTTTATAGTGTCTTAAGTGTTATACATAATATGTAATTGTTCAGATTTGTTGTCATAGAAGTTCTGTTAGAATAATAAATTCATCACTTAATAAAAAGTATCTTGTCAAATAATCTATATATATCTAAAAGCTGAAGCGTAGTATTTATTGTTGCTATGCTTTTGTTAAGCCACATCAATGGCTACATTATCTACCTATTCCCATTTCTCCCCACTACTTCCAACCATAACTTCCATTTTACCATCTCATCTCTCCATTATTCTTAACATTATTGTCACTCTTCATATATCTCTTCTTTGTCCTTTTATTTTGACTCTTGTTATCCCTATTATATTACTATAAATATGACATTCTCTATTACATTCTATACATATTTTCTCATATGAAAAAGGTTATTACTCTCTCTCTCTCTCTCTCTCTCTCTCTCTCATGTTTTATTTTTGTGTGAATTTTTTATTTTTTGCATATCTACTTTAGATTGATGTATTTATGAGTTCTTTAGAATTTTACCTTGAGTTGCAATTTGGTTTTTTGTTTTTAATTCATTATCTTTTTTTCTTTTCTATGATTGTTAAATGTTATTCTATTGCATATAAATGTATGTTACAAGAATATAATGTTATTCTATTATATATCATGGCTTGGATAATTTGGTGTTTGACTTATGACTATATTTTTTATTTTGATACTTCTTTTTCTCATTTTATTTTCTATTTCTCTCCCAAAAAAGGTGATTTATCTCCCTCTCTCTCTCTCTCTCTCTATATATATATATATATATGTTAATACGATTTGGTAGCTAGTGTATTTGATTTTTTAAGTTTTCTATCACAAGTCTTCTCTCATCCTCTTTTAGCTTTTGTTTGAATTTTTTTTTTTTTGACATAATACTTAGTTATTTTGGAAGTGAGGTATAAATTTATATTAAAACACAATGTTAACTATGTATTTGAATGTGTCTATCAACTATTAAAATTAAACCGCCCAAGATGAATATGTATAGACAAAATTTTTATTTTTATTTTTCATTGATTTATTGTTTAGTTATAATATTAAAATTAATGTAAATGAATATGTAAAGTTAAAACTTCTGAAGATGAATTTGTATAACCATTATATTTATATACTTAATATTGTCATAAAATTAAAAGTAAAAATTAAATAATAAAAAGAATAATGATGAGACCAATGATTTGATGGATGAGAAGGCTCAATAGGAGTGTAGTAACAAATCAAAATACGATATGCAAATCCAGTTAAAGGAAATTAAATCTTAATAAATAAAAGTGTATGTAGTCAAAAAAAAAAAAAAAAAAAAATCATGTTCTCTTTATGTTTTTATATAGATTATTTTCTTGCAATTTTGAAAGTTCAAATAGTGTAAAAATACCCTTGAACGTTTAGACCCCCAATTTACAAATTACCAATTCAAGCTTTATATCAAACAATAAATGTGCGGAACATGAAATAAAGCAAAATACAGAATTGGTAAACAATCTATGTCAATTAAAATCACATCCACAGCAGAAAATAAAAGGCAAAGGTAAAGGGAAGAGAGATGCAAACACAAGGACAACACACGATGTGTTATCGAAGAGGAAACCGAAGCCCTCGGCGTAAAACCTCTCCGCTGCCCTCAAAGCGGTAAGTAATCCACTAGAAAATGTAGTTGGGATACATGGACAACAATAGACCCTCCAAGCTTCTTGCTCCAACGAGGTTGCGCCGAACCTATTTCTTTTCTAACTTCCCAGATTTCGCTACTTGACCATAGCATCAACCATTGTAAATTGGTTCCTTCCTAACTGCTTCCCAGAACACCAAACAGTCCTTTCACAGTAATGGATATGATGAGAAAAAGTTTTGGTAAAATGCCTCTCAAGGGTTTAACAATGGAGAGGAAGAGAGTTGAGGAATTTGAAGAGACTCTTATGTAAATATTGTAGATGAATCAATCTTGTTTTACTCTAGGGTTTCTCTCTCAAAAATCTCTTTGGAAGCTCTCTTTCTTTTGTGGGTATAAGGGGTATTTATACTGGGGTGAGAAGGGAATGTGAAACGTCAGGTTTTTCAAAACAGGGGTGGCTCGTGGCTTGGCCTCGCGGCTTGACTGAGTTGCGAGATCCAGCCGTGCGATAACAGAACGGCCAGTTGTCCTATTTTGTCCTGTAGTGCTCCAGCTAGCATGATGCTTCAACTTCTGGTATGCTTGGCACGTGTGCTGCTTCTGGCGGCTTGAAGCCATTAGTCACCCGCGAGATCCAGTCGCGAGACTCTGTTTTCTTGCACACTCTTGAGCAAATAACACTCTATCTCACTCACTACCCTTACAACAAACCCACCTAAATACAGGGTTACTAATTGCTGAAATACAAGCAAATTTGGCACGGAATAAAACCAACAAGATGGTTGATCAAAATCAACCTTACAATCTCCCCCTTTGGCTATTCCGTGACAAAACCCTAAAACAGACTCTAGACTTAACATGTGAGTTGGGAACAGTTGAGCAAAACTCACTCACACCTAATTCTAGAAACTGTGAGACACTTGAATCATAAGAACATGAAACTCCTGAAACATAATAATACACCATGATCATTGTAAGCAGAAAACATGAAATGCATATGAAACAAGCATAAAGTGATCAAGCAAAGATGAAGATAAGAAACAAATCATGACTTGATCAAACAAGTAATCACTACAAGGTAGTGATCACAATGCTCATTCACACTTGGAATGAATACTTGAACATACAAGCTAACAAGAACAATGCAAGTTACTTGTATGCCCAACACTCAACCAATGCATAATACACTAAGTATATGCATCTAGGAATAATCCTACAAGGGCACAAGAGTGACAGTACTTAACCAGAAAATGCATGACATTTAGATAGAAGTACTGATTTAACGAAAACATAGAGGCTGCATAAAGCATGATACAAACCATAAAGCCTACAAGAAACCCTAAAAGCTTACAAAAGCAGCATGGGTACAAACTACAAAATACTGAATATAAACTTAAACAATATAAACTAAAAGTGCATAAAGTTTCTCCCCTTCAAAGTGATGAGAAGTTGTGATGCACTTGGAACATATATACTTGTAACCTGAAACACTTGCACAAAACACATTAGACCCTCAAGGTAAAGCAAGTAATAAAAGGACAAGTATAATGTAACAAGTAAATTGCGATCAAGTAAACATGATGTGAAACATGTGAGCAACTTGATCATACACCAAAACAGTCATATAGAAATGACTACAATGATCACATAGCAAAGCAAATGATCATTCGAACATGCATTCAATGAAGCACAATAGCATAGGGAAATATGTATGACCAAAACACAAGCATGATGCAATACAAGAAAACAAACATAATAACAAACAAACAAAACAAAGTTTTCTTATTAACTCAATGTCTTCTCCCCCTTGGTATATGCATCTCCCCTATGGAATATCTCTCCCCCTACAAATGTGCATGAGAAATAGAATTTCTCCCCCTAAGAATGTGCACAAGAGTCATATAGAAATGACAAAACACTCCGACATACTCTTTAGAGTATACTCTCCCCTTTTCTGTCAGGAATAGACAAAGGGTCAAGGAGAAACGAGGGTAAGAGATGAAGGTATGAACAAAGATAATGACGCAGGAGGGAAAAATGAAAAGTTTTTGAAAACAACTTTGAAAATAACCCTCAATATGCAAAACACGCGATTTTCGCGACTGAGTTAAGTCGCCAGGGCAAGCCGCGAAACACTTTGAAAACAAGATTCTTGAAAAATTTTCTAAGTGTTTTTCGCGACTGGAAAGACTTACTCGCGAGGGAGTCGCAAGCTGAGCTGCGAAAATCTCTGTGTACCCCTCGCGACTGGACTTTCCACTCGCGAACAAGTCGCTAAAACCAAGCCACGAGCTCGTGACTGTGGCATGCGTCTTGTCTGACCCGCGACTGAGTCGCCAAAACAGGGCAACACTGTTTTTGAAATTTTCAGTTTTTTTGTAAAGACAAAATACTTTCCAAAAACAACTAAAACACTCAAACATCTTTTTGTATTTGAATCAACAAAGATTGAGCATGTAAAAACACATTTTATCAAGTACAATCTCACAAATGAGTATAGCATTCATTGAACATAAACTTGTGTGTTGTGTGTGGATATCAACAATGAAATAGTCCTTAGTCTAATGTGAAACTTCAATGATCAATTCAACCAAGGCATACACAATTAGCACTAGATCATGTGACCCATCTCAATTATAGAAGTATGCATATATGACTTCTCACAAAAACATTATAACATAACATGGAAGCTTTTCATTTGGCTCCACTACAATTCAGTCATTTGATCATTTAGATCCTTTTGAAACAAACACATCTCATTGTGAGAATGATGTCTGATATTTCACCTTGATGAGATAGCCTTTGGCTTTTTGAAAAATCATACACTTTATTTTTGGTCGCTTTCCCTTTTTCTTAGTCGAATACTAGTATGTGCGACTGGCTTTTGCAGCTCAATATCTCTTTACATTTGGAGAATTACATTTGGTGAGCTCTTTTTAGCAAAAATAAAAAATAAAGAGTGGGAAGATATATAGGCACAAGTCTATGCATATCTCAAGATCAACATAACCATTCACTAATCATTCATGACAAGTTTGAAGATCTATTTACAACAGTCACATAGATTTCAAGATTTCTTCCACAGTGATAAGAGTGCATAGGAATAAGCTACGGTCGTAAATGCACAAAGTCATTAGCACAAAGGTACAAGGCAAAACAAGTTTTGAGACAAAACTCAACAACGTCGATCAAACTTTTTGATTTTCTACTTTTTATGTGGTTTTGGATTTTTACACACACAAACCAAAGACATAAAAGTAAGATCAAAACAAAAACAAAACAATGCATATAAAGATATGCATGATGCACAAATGCATGACAATGAAGCATCTAATGCATGAAGGGTCCTACAAAGATCGAAAGAATTAGATCAAGGACCAAAGGAGCAAAAGCTCAACCATAGGAACCCTTCCTCATCCAAACAGAATAATTGTTTGGAATGAGTGTCTCATGAGAAGTGAGACGAGGGTTGGAAGAATGAGAACCGGAGATGCACATAGACAAGGAGTTAAGAGCATTAAACATTTTCTTTAACAACATGCTATTATTACTCAAATTCGATTTATCCTTTTTAGCACAACTTCCAAGAAGCTCAAGTTTTTCTTTTCTTTTGATTCTTTTAAAAGCATGAAACTTAGAGCATTGAGGTCTTAGATGACCAAATGCACCACAATGGTGACACACAATGTGTTTAGGTCCATTAGGCCTTTTGGGAAGAGATCTAGCAATATGGTTTTGTTCCCTCTTCAACTTATGACATTGAGGTCTTATATGACCAATCACACCACAATGGTGGCAAGTTGGAACAAACTTAGATCCATCCAAAGCCTTAGGTTGAGACCTAAACAGAGGCTTTGACTTGACAGCCTTTCTCTCTACCTTCTGATTTCTTTTGTGTGGAGGAATGTACACCGATTTGTCCTTAGAGGTAGAACACATAATAAGCACAAGATCGGGTACCACAACATGATTGCAACAATTATTATCATCCCTTTTATCAATGGGTTCAGCAATCAAACACTTGCCATGCATCTTAAGAGATTCATTTTCACATTTTAACTCATCAACAAGTTTGTTAGACAAAACAAGTTTAGCATCCAAGTCCATATTCAAACATTCAAACTCTTTTAGTTTTTCAAGAGAATCTTCAGCAAATTTTTTATATTCCTCAACCAATTTGTTGGATTCATTGAACTTAGCAATCAAATCATCATTTTCACAAAATAACTTGCTCAAATTCTTTTGAAACTTCTTACCATTTTTTGAAAGTTCAAATAGTGTAAAAACACCCTTAAACATTTAGACCCCCAATTTACAAATTAATCAATTCAAGTTTTATGTCAAACAACTAGTGTGCGGAAAATGAACAAAAGCTATAATATAGAATTGGAAAAACTATCTAAGCCAAATTAAAATCACAACCCACAGCAGATAATAAAAGGCAAAGATAAAAGTGAAGGAAGATGCAAACACAAAGATAACACACGATGTGTTATCGAAGAGGAAACCGAAACCCTCGACGTAAAACCTCTCCACCGCCCTCACTAGAAAATGTAGTTGGGATATATGGAGAACAATAGACCCTCCAAGCCTAATCTACCTAGTGCACCTAAGCCCTCCAAGCTTCTTACTCCAACGAGGTTGCATCGAACCTTTTTCTTTTCTAGCTTCTTGGATTCCGCTACTAGACCATAGCATCAACCAATGTAGATTGGTTCCTTTCTAACTGCTTCCCAGAACACTAAACAGCCCTCTCACAGTAATGAATATGGTGAGAATAAGGTTTTGGTAAAATGCCTCTCAAGGGTTTGACAATGGAGAGGAAGAGAGTTGAGAAATTTGAAGAGACTCTAATGTATAGATTGTAGGTGAATCAATCTTGTTTTACTCTAGGGTTTCTCTCTTAAAATTCTTTCTGGAAGCTCTCTTTCATTTGTGGGTATAAGGGGTATTTATACTGAGGTGAGAAGGGAATGTGAAACGTCAGGTTTTTCAAAACAGGGGTGGCTCGCGGCTTGGCCTCGCGGCTTGACTGAGTCACGAGATCCAGCCGCGCGATAACAGAACGGCCAGTTGTCCTATTTTGTCCTGTAGTGCTCCAGCTAGCATGACGCTTCAACTTCTGGCATGCTTGGCACGTGTGCTGCATCTAGCGGCTTGAAGCCGCAAGTCACCCGCGAGATCCAGCCGCAAGACTCTATTTTCTTGCACACTCTTGAGCAAACAACACTCTATCTCACTCACTACCCTTACAACAAACCCACCTGAATACAGGGTTACTAATTACTGAAATACAAGCAAATTTGGCACGGAATAAAGCCAACAAGATGGTTGATCAAAATCAACCTTACAATTTTGATAGATGAAGTGTTCAATTTTAGACACAAAGTCTACTTTTTTCCTACATATTATTTTACATGTTAAATTTATAATATGGTATAGTCCCTTAAGAATGTCTAAAAAATATGCAGTTTCAATCTCATGTATCTATATTAGTAAACAAAACTCAATTAATAGTTCAAAACTACTCTTATGATAAGAAAAATTATAAATATAATAATCTCTTTTTAGGAGAATGAGAATTATGAATGATGTATTTGAAACTTAAACAGTTTAGTTGTACTTGAAAAACAAATTATAAAAATATAACGCACGATAACACAATTTATCAAAATATGGATCGCTTAAAAAATGAATAATATCAATCAAATAAATCCAAATAATAAATTGATGATATATTTTTTGTGATAGATAAATAAAAAATAATTTAAAAAATTGTTTTAAGTTTTTGGGAGAACAAATTATTTTCACAAAATTATAGAACAAATTATATATTATACCATAACTAAAATATAATTATTTATTCTTAGGCATCGCAGGAATCTGCTACTAGTTTATAGTAAATATTATCAGACTCAAATAGAATACACAAAAATATTCTCAACAAAGGAGAGTTTTATTATACTTATAACATTACGTAAACTTTTCTACTCACAGCACTCCCCACTATTTCACTATTTGTTTTCTTATTTCTCTACACATGCATTTGCTTTTTCTTTTACACTTGTCGGATACTATTTCACACATACAGAAGAATAGCTATATATAGAAAAACTAAGAAGATAACTTCCCAAATTGAAGCATGCAAGGAAGAGTCAAATAAAGGAATACATCTTCACTTAGAACTCTTCCGAAGTAGCTGGTTTCCTTCACAATTTTGAATGTGAAAGACAACCACCTACCAACTTAAGCTATTTTCCTTAATCTTATTTTCTAGTCTCCTTAAAGACATGAAAAACACATAAAAGAATGCACACATGCTTGTGATTCAGGTTGGTGTTGACCCTTATAGTAACATATATATATATATATATATATATATATAAATAAGTTCACACAGTTGTACTCTCCTTTTGCTCCTGTTCATCCATGGTGTTACAAAGATTCTTACCCTTTGTCTCTGGCAAAACGATCACAATGAAACCACACAATAATATTGACAATCCGAAAATTCCAAAAGATAGGAACTCATTTCTCCTCCCTGCTGAAGTCAATATCGGATCCAATGCTGAACCAAATACAACTGCTTGCCTAGCCAACGTTGAGGCCGTGTTCCTAACAGTTGGAAACAACTCAATTGTGAATATCAGCAACAGATTATACCCTAAACATGAGAAAAATAAAGACGCCAGTTCTAGCCCAATCTGTATGCCTTCTCTACGACGGCCTACTATAGCACAGAGTATGCTGCATATGCCACTTATTATACAGAAGGCAAACAATGAAATTTTCCTTTTCCATCTTGCTATAAAGAACAAGGGTATTGAATTCGAAGGTAATAAGAGTGAGCCATTAAAAATGACACTCAAATAGATGTTGTAACCCAAATTTTGTACCCCAAATAACATGCCAAAGAATGCCACTCCAATTCCAAAACCAAGTACCATACTTGCCAATACCCGTTGCAAATCCCATCTTCTCTTAAATAATTCCTTCATCAGTTTGTAAGGATTAACGTTTCCCCCTGAGGGGAATGCTGGATAGGTATGAGTCTAAACTCTTGACTTCTATAGATGCAATTCTTCTCAATATTGTTAGGGCTTCTTTGTCACGCCCTTGCATGAAAAGCCATCTATGGGATTCATAGACAAGGAAATAAGTTATGATACAGTAAAAGATTGCTGGAATGGAAGTGTAGAGATAGAGAATTCTCCATGATGAACCTCTATTCATATAAGCCAAAGCGGGTAAGGATAATACCCCAACTGTATAGGAGCAAAATGTAGCTGACCCTATTTGGCCATGCCACCTTTTTCGCACTCTCTGTGTTAACAATATAAGAAGTGAGACAATGGACATTGAGTACATCCAAATGTTCATCGAAAATGCCATGAGAAGTGAGACAATGGACATTATTAGACATGAGAGGTAAAGTAAGTTCTTCCTACCAAGAAAGATGTCACCAAGCATAGCAAGAGTGAATCCACCTATTAGGCTGCCTATGAAGAAGGATGAAGCATGAAGGCCTATCATGAATGAACTAGCACATTCGAGACCCCAGTCTGATATAATTGTCTTCTGAGAAGATTCATCCCAAGAGGGCCAAGACCAATCACTTTTTGAGATTTGACACCTGTTGCATGTTGTGCTGAAGTTGAAGTGCCATTTTGGCTCAGCATCAGTATAGATGCTGATAAATGTTTGTTGTGCATCAAAGAAAGTTGGAACTGAAACAAGGATGGCTTGCAAGAACTGAGACCACCCAAAACCTCCCATAATTTGTTCAATTGTTTCATCCAGAGACAATGAAGGAAGGACTCGTTTGATCCCTGGAGTCTGTTGCTCGGTGGAGTGAGGCTCTGTGAGATTGTGGCTTGTATTTGATAAGGCCATATTGTAATTGTGCTACGTACAGCTTTGATGACTATGGCTAGTAGAACTATCAATTTAAATACTGATGGTCCTGTGCCCTTTAACATTTATTAGGATAACATCTACGTAACTTTCATGTTTTAGCTTTTACTTAATTGATTGGTTGTTAACCCATACCTCAACGATTAATTCAATACCTACATAGGATTCATATTCCATGGTTGGTTGGTATATTCCGGTCTCAGACAAGTATCAATGTGAACGAGGAACGGCTACTTTTATTTGTTTTCAGTAAAGGCATGCAGAACGTTTCTCTATATACTGGTATAAAGAAATCGGATTACTATCAATACAAACACAAAAGCTAATTAACGTTGTATACATCGTTATATCGACACCAAATGAAAGTGGATTACCATCAATACAAACACTTGCCCATGACTTCGCTTGCTTAAATTAAAAGCCAACACTCCCAGCTGAAAGTTCAACATGTGTTTGATATAACGATGCTTCTGAGGCCAAATCTAAAGCCAACTCTCTTTTACTTAATTTTTATGATGCTAAGTTAAACGTGTGCTGCATGTTTGAGCTATCAACACAAACAAAAAAACAAAAACAAAATCCCAAAAAACAAAAATGTAGTAATTGACTTTACAATACACATTCTTTCTCACTTGTTCACATCCATTATTTCACACACATATCCATAATTGATACAAGAATTTTCACATTTTAATTCATAAAAATGAATGCAAAAAACGAGATGAAAAATCATAGATGTTTGTGAGAATCAAAGCCCTTTCACACTCCTATGGCTATTCGGCCTAGGGGCAGCTCTACATGTATCTCAGGGTCATCCTGACTTGCCAAATATATATATATATATATATATATATATATATTCTAAACTAATATATTTTGACCACCCTAACAAAAATATTACCAACCCTAATTTGAGAATTACAAGAATTTTAATTCAATAAAAATAAGAATAATGTTCCATTCACAACATTTTTACATTAATTTCATAACAAATCTTATGTGATAAGCTGAAATCAGTTACTAATTCTAATTTGGTTTCAATATTGACATCACTTTTTATAGCACTAATTACAAATTGTTGTATAAGATTTATTTTAAAAATGTTATAGATGTAGCATTACTCCAAAAGTAATTTTGACCTCTCAAGAAAAATATTGTATTCATGAGTTATCCTTGATATATAATGCGAGCAGTTATGCATTTTTTGTCTTTGCAGTGGCAATAATTTTGTTTTCCTTAGTGACTCAAGCTCATAGCTATAGCAAACATCATCCGTTTTTCTTTCTATTCAATATTATCATTTCAATTCTCTTGCTTTATTACTCTTATCTCAGCACTCTCAATTCCCACTTTATCTCTTATCAGTTCTTTTTTTTTTTTCTTTGTTAGTAGAAAAAAGTAGTAACAGTTCATACATTTTCAGTTTTTTTTTTTTTTTTTTTTTTTTGAGATATTGATATATTCAAGTTATTTTTATATTAAATTTTATAAAATTTAAGTTTCTTAGTGACCATCCTAAAAATAATTCCTGGAGTCGCCACTAACTTGGCCAGTGACCACATTCAAATTAAGAGCACTTAACTATCTCATAAAAATAAATAAATAAATAAAAAAGCACCCAACTAAGATTGCTAGCTTGCAAATCAATTAAGAATAACAATATAACATATTATTATTGTTTTCCCAAGATCCATATACAACCATGGTTAAACCTTCTTTCTAAGATCTCATAATTTCATTTGTAATGCTGCTTGTATCTGTAGTTTTTCAAGAGAAACGTTTTACACATACACAATTACGTGCCTGCTTCACTTTGCCTCCATTGCCAATGGATGATTTGTGAGTGATAATTTTGTGGTCTATTGGGGAGAGAGTCCAAAGAATCAGGTGGCTTAGGAATTTGTAGCTAGTCTGTAATAAACTTTTGGTATCGCTAGCTGTTGTGTTCTAAGGGTTTGTTTAGATACCGTTTATTGGTAAAAGTTGAAAACTGAAAACGTTATAGTAAAATAATTTTTAAATGTGTGAATAGTGCCGTGAGACTTATTTTTAATGAAAATTTTGCTGAAAAAAGAAGTTTGTGGGTCCTGTGAATAGTGCATGTGACCCACTGACAAATGCAAACGCGCACAGTTGAAAATGCTATCCAAACTCCACCTAACTGTTATGTATGTATTCTAGCAAACTTTTTGTCCTTATTTTTATTTTTTCAGATATCTAATTGATTAGTTTAAATTTTGCAAAATTCTCGTGGACTACTTTGTGTTTGTCTAATTATGAGCAGATTGTATCCATTCGGCAAATATATACAGGTTCGAAGTTTATAATAAACAAATTTTTTGGGGGGCACTATTCTAGCAAACCTTTAGTCGTCATTGTACTTCAGGTATCCAATTAACTAGTTTGAATCATTGTTATGAATTCCATTCCGTTCCAGTCGGAATGGCCGGAAAATTTCGTACCAGTCACTTGATCAGTACAAATCACTCTCTTGTTCCACCTCGGCCTAAATTCCATTTCATTTCAGTCCGTTTCAGTCATTCCGGCCTATTTCGGTGAATTTCGGCCAGTACTGATATAACATAACATTTACCTTACTTTTGGCCCTTTACAAGTTGAATGGCTCATGTACTCATCCCCTTATAGCAATTTTCCAACACGTTGACAATTGTTGGAATGAACCCAGGCCATGGCAGAGGCGGCGGCTGCTACTGCTTCTTCTTCTTCTTCTTCTTCTTCTTTCTTTGTTTTGTCCGCTCGTCCTTTCAATTCTATTTTAAATTTTCCTTGCCTCGTTTTATGTTTTCTTTTTGTTTTGTGAACCCAGCACGTGACTGGGTGTTGGAAATGACAAAGAGATTTGACAAAAGCTTTATTTCTATGGGCCCACACGTAATATATGAATAATAAAACTATTTTAATATTTAATATGAGGCTTTATATTGCGCTTTTAATAGTAATTTTTTCAAAGAATATTTTAATAGTAAAATTGTTTTAATAGTATTATTATAATTATTGGATAGATATTTAGACTTGAAATTGATAAATTAGCTGAAAGATGGACTTATAGTTTTAAGACTCTCAATAAATTATATAGATTTTGACCAATAATATATAAGGAAATATATGTATAAAAAATTATAAATTATAAAAGGTACAAAAAAAAGTAATTCCGAAACAGTATACCGAAACAATCCGGTACTAATCCGAAACCAAAATATTCCGTTCCAATGGACAAACCGAAACGAGCACTGAAACGGTATTCATAACATTGGTTTGAATCATGCAAAATTCTCATGAACTATTTTGTCTTTGTCCCTTTTCAGTCCAATTTAATCTTCCAAAAGTTTATTATAAACTACTTAAAGACACAACAGCTTTTTTTGATACAACAGCTAACATTGTTGTTAGAGGCGTTTTCGGCACAAGTAGGCCTATAAAAATACTTTTAGATAATAATGCCCACAAAGTCAGTCCAAGGTACCTTCTCAAAAATAAAATAAAAATAAAAATCAGTCCAAGGCCCATTGCTATAGCCTATAGCCCAATATCCGTGAAAACCAACATCTGAAATTGGTCTAAGATGAGGCCTTAAAAAAAGAAACCAAAATTACGGAACAAGGCCGAACAAAAGATAGCCAGCATGGCCCACGTTTATGAGCTTAGGCAGCACATTATAACATTCAAAAACAACAAATGGGAATAGCAAAATAAGCCCCATGAAATCAGCAGCAAGACCCATTCCATTCGTATGGGCAATAGAACTTCAAGGCCATTTGGAGAAATTTGCTAACTAAAGTCCAACAATCAACAACAACCAGCCAAATATGAATTTTTTTTGTTTTCCTCTCAAGCTCCATGCCCATGGTTAAACCTTCTTATTAAGATCCCATAATTTTATTTGTAATGCTGCTTGTATCTGTAGTTTTTCAAGAGATACATAACACAATTGCGCTCCTGCTTTGCTTAATTTGCCTCCATTACCAATAGAGGATCTATGATTTGAGAATTCCTGTTTAGTGTTTAGAACTTCAATTATGGCATGTGGGTGTTCTGTTCTGCGTTCTGTGAGCCTATTGGGCTTGACTCCCCAACTAATTTGTATATCTCCTTGGGTATAGCCCACAATGGAAGATCCTAGACGCAAAATAGGCTTGTAAGAGATGGATTAATAGTTTGAGGATAAAGGTGCAGTGTTTACTCACTTCAGTCAAACCTATTCAAGAGGGATAGCTTATTGCTGAGGAGCCCCTTTTGTGTCGGAACTTGGTTATCTTCTCCCATCACTATTTCTCTCTCTTTCTCCTCTCATGTTTACTCCCCAGGATTTTTGTTCCTACCCCTTTCTTGATTATCTCTTTCCTTTTTATACCCTCCTCTTACTAGACCCTTCATGATAACTGAATATTCCACACATGTTTGGGTCCCTCCACTCATGAGCTTGAGTGGGCCCTTGAGTCCATGCCACTATTCCTACATGTCTTGTTGTGGACTAGGAGTGGAACCCATGACTATTATTGAAAAGATTTTCTAATAACTTGTACCTAACGCTGAATCTTATGCTCGGTTGGCAGACTTCCCCAAGGCACTACTTTACATTCTCAACTAATATAGATCTTTGTTGGTGTGCTTTGCTGAGGTGGGGTACCTCTCTTATAACGTCTCAGTATTCACCTAGTTAATGTGGGTTAAGCCTAGGCTAGTTTAACCTCAGATGGGCCAGGCCTAGTTTGGGGATGGGCCGGCCTTTTTGCCCTCTTACATGGCTTATTACCAATTTTTAAAATGAATTAACAATTTAAGTCGGATTAATTAATTTATCAATTCACAATTGCAAAGAAATAAACTAAAAAAAATAAAGAAACCCAACAATTACACCATTGACAAATGATGTGATGATGAAGAGAAAACCCCAAATGGGTAAAAACTCCCCAGACTTAGCCAGCAATAAATCCATTAGTGAAAATAATTGTAGTACATATCAACTCACAAAACCCTCCAAGTTAAGTAGTGACGATGTAGTCAAGCATCCAAAGCTCTTGCTAGCAACCAACTTCACTAGTTCTTATTTCTCTTCAGTAGTTCACCCGAATTTTGCAAGTTGAGCCACCGAGTCTTGGATTTGTAGGATTGCTTTGTGATTTTCAAAACCAATCACTCAACCAAAGATCACACAATGGTAATATGGATTGTTTGGATTATCTCCTCTTAAAGGTATGTCAATTTGAAAAGGGTGAAGGGTAGAGACTACAAGAATTTTCTCTCTAATTTGAATGGGCAGCTCTCTCTCTTCTTTATCTGTAAAATTGAGTGTGAAATCGTAGGTTTTATAAGATTACCAAAGGAGTAATTGGATAAAAACAACAAAGAACTAAAACCATTTGATTTATCTTTAGTGAACATTCTTGCTTGACCCAAATTTAGGCTATAGTTTCAAGAAAAACTCTTTGTTGGTATATTTTTCACTTTTCTCATAACCTGCCTAACAGTACCATAACTTTGCTTAAGTGAAATTCTGACACATGTACATGGTTGTTTGGTAATAAGTTATTTAGTTTTGTGCTGAAAATTTTCTACTAAAAGTGTGCTAAACTATATTTATACTTTGAAAAAAGTAAGAAAAAAAATGAGGTTTTAAAAAGTTATACATAAAAGAGAAAAAGCATAAAAACCATCTTATAAACTAGTCCCAAGCACATACTCATGTACACCAATATCTAGCTGCTCCAAAATCATGTTGTCTCCAATACAAATACAACTCAAAATGAATGTAATACATATTATTACATTCATTTGACAGGGATTAATACAATATGTCCTAACATGATTCATACGTTAACCCTTATAGGAATTTGTAAAGTAGTTTATAATAAATCTTTTGGGGCGCTAGCTGGTTTTTTTTTCAATTCTAGCAAACATTTTGTCGTTATTTTTCTTTATATATCCAAATGAGTGGTTATCTATCTTATGTTTGGACTTTGGACCAAATATCCACTCATATTTGGACTGATCTCCTTTCATCCCAAATACAAATCTGTTATCCCACTTTTTATGTTCAATCAATAATATATAATATGACTTGTCTTTGATTTTTTTTTTTTTTTTTTTTTTTTTTTCATTTTAAACTTTGGTTATTTTATAAAGAAAGTCAAATAAAAATATAACAATTTGTGATTAGTGAAGTATAAAATGAAACATAAAAAATTGGATAGAGAATTTGTATTCTATAATCCACCTTGCTTAGCTTTTGTGCCAAGCATGTACTACCATGTTGTTTGTTTGTTTAGACCCCTTAAACCAGATTATTTAACCTAATATATTAACCAAGTAATTATTTAGATTAATTATTCAGATCTAGGTTAAACAATAATAAATCATATAATGCACAACAGCGGAAAAGTAAATAACACCACGATATGATGACTTAGAAAAACCAATAAAACGAATCATTTCAAGGTAAAAATCTGGGGAGGATTTGACCTAGCAATTCTCAAGGTAAAGCAAATCCACTATAAGATAATCGAAATTTTTACAATCAGATTTAACCCTAAATCTATTGCAACCATAAGTAGTAACTTACTAACACGACCATGTCCAAGCTACGAATCCACGAGCTCCTTCTCTTCTTGGACTTACTGCAACACAAGCACCCACACTTATGACTTTGAAATCCCACTCAAAAGTTTAGCAACACAAACTCTTTAGTTTATGACTCTAAGACCATGCTTGAAGGTTTAAATCATCAGCAGTTGTTGATTTTGTTGCAACAACTTCAGATCTACCGAATCTAATGATATGAGAGTGATTTCCAGTAGTGACTTTCAAAGAGGAAGATACAATACCTTTTAGATCTCACAAAAGCACCTCCAAAGTCCTTTTCAGATCTGTAAAAACGTACCTTAGGGTTTCCTTTAAATACTATGTGAAATAGATCTGAAACCCTAATCACTTAATGAGCTTAACAGACTGATGGGCTTAATTAAAATTCTACAAACCTGTGTTTTGATCAGTCGAACTTGGCATGTTTTGAATTCTTAATTTTGCAGCTTGTATGTTCTTATGTTCTAACTTGTAACACCTTGAGCATTATCTAATCAAACCTATAAATCTAGGAATCTATATCTAGACAAGTTTGTGCTCACGGTTTGCTAATTGTTCTAAACTTTTAGAACCTAGCACATGTATTATGAAGGGTGGTGACTTAGCATAGCATGAGAGAAACTTGAGTCTGGGCATTAAAAACCCTATAAAATAAGGAATTAGTGTGATGTAGAAGCATCCACCCTTGTTTAGCCAACATAGCCTAGTTAAAAGCATGAAGGTCATGAAAGCCAAGACCCCTTTTAGTTATGAAGTACACAATTTTGACCATTTCTTCCAATGTATTTTCCTTTCCATAACCTCATATGATACAAGAACAATAAAAATATACTTTAGTCATTGAGAAAGCTTGAGAATAGATTTTCAAGTTTGGCCATTTTTTAATTTATCCAAGGAATTTTTAGCAGTTTTTCTAATACTTAGGACACTCCCTAAAAGCCCATGGTCTACATCATTAGAAACATTATTTTCAATGACACTTTAGTTCATCAATGATAATAGGGGTCAAAGATCACACTCAATATATAAATCCTACAAGAGTGTATTGCATTCTAATACTAATCTAAAAACGTAGCTATAGACCAAATGGACCTATAGCCACATTTTTAGGAGCTACAGCCGCATTTTAAAAACGTGGCTATAGCCCGCGTTTTTTGTAGTGTGTCAAGAATCTTCTTTCAATCTATTGAGCTGTGATCGAAAGGTTGTTGATGACACTTTGTTCAATCGATGGAAGAGCAATCAAAATCTTCAATTTATATCTTCTTTGAGCTGCATCTTGGACTTGTAATTTTGAACTCTTAATGACAGATTAGAGACTCAATTAATATTAATATTGTCATGGAATTTGTCGACCTTAAACTTTACAAGAGTACCACCCATAGAGCGATGAATCATAAGCACCAGTAATAACCTATTGAAATAAGATCAATATCAAATACAAACTATGCTGTAAAATGTTTCCAAAGGATAGCCAAAATTGAGATGAAATAGATCTCCTCAGTCCACTAACTAATATATATATATATATATATATATATATATATATATATA
This sequence comes from Quercus lobata, assembly GCF_001633185.2. Classification (NCBI taxonomy): domain Eukaryota; kingdom Viridiplantae; phylum Streptophyta; class Magnoliopsida; order Fagales; family Fagaceae; genus Quercus; species Quercus lobata. The sequence goes on along the minus strand of NC_044907.1, from coordinate 94,129,504 downwards.
TATATAAAGATATTGGTTCATTAACATATAGAAGAGTTACTATGATTATTCGAAGAAAAAAAAAAGAGTTAGTATGATTATGCCAAAATAGGGGTAGTTATTGTTGATTGTCTCCCTCATCCATTCTATTTAAGGAATTAAAAAAAGAAAAAAAGAAAATAAAAGAAAGAAGTTATATAAGAATAAATAAAATTGGTTGTACGTAGCCCTAGATCACCTATTTCAGTTGTCTTCTACTAATAATTAATATTTAGTAACCACAAGGCCATTGCACTTTTTGTTTTCTCAGATAATATATTTATTTTAATAATTCGATAATTAAGGATTGAAGGATTTTTAGGGTTTTAGACTCAGTTGTCTCAGATTTTATCAAATATTAACTCAATAATTAAATAAACTAGTCGCTAACCCTTGCGATGCACTGGATAGTTAAATAGAAATAAAATATAGTTATTATTTAGGGTATTGACTTGAAAATATATGAAAATAAAACCATTTGTTCAAAATAAAAGTTCACATAAAAATAAATATAAACTTGTGGAGACCAGCCAACGTTCTGAACATAAATTAAGCTAATAAAATGGATGGATATCATGTATAGGTTATCAAACTGTTTGAAGTACCAAAAATTACTTATGTGAAGGATAGGGCCAAAACACCTAATGTTACATGTTTTGATAGCACTGGCTTCTATCAAATCACCTGAATAAGGGATTCAAAGACAGGGCCACATGCATCAATTTGAGCAAATAACATTCTAAGCCAACTTTATGGAATCAGAATGTAGCAAGTTGTGAAGGTCCATATGATTTACACAAAGGTGTAGAAGTAGCATGAGAATTTACATATTCCACCTAATTAGGATGAAGGCCGGACTACAAGTCATAAAAAAGTAAGCATATTATAACAAACCCCAATTATCCTTTAATGCACATTGGCATAAAATTTAACTTAATCAAAAGCATTTTGTTGAGGTAAGTATTAGATCAATCCTACAAAGGAACTATTTTTAAGGGTCATACTTGTAAGGTTGAATTTATTCAACCATCTTATTGGCTTTATTCCGTGCCAAATTTGCTTGTAATTCAGCATTTAGTAACCCTGTATTTAGGTGGGTTTGATGTAAGGGTAGTGAGTGAGATAGAGTGAAGTTTGCTCAAGAGTGTGCAAGAAAACAGAGTGTCGCGGCTGGGTCTCGCGGGTGACTCGCGGCTTCAAGCCGCCAGAAGCAACCTCACGTGCCAAGCATGCTGGAAGGTGAACAGTCTGCTAGCTGGAGCACTACAGGACAAAACAGGACAACTGGCCATACGGTTATCTCGCGACTGGGTCTCGCGACTTAGTCAAGCCGCGAGGTCAAGCCGCGAGCCACCCCTGTTTTGTAGAATTCTGACGTTTCACATTCCTCTCCACTCCAGTATAAATACCCCTTTTACCCACGATTGAAAGAGAGCTTCCAGAGAGAATTTTGAGAGAGAAACCCTAAAGAAAAACCAGATTGTTTCACCCACAATCTCTACCTTAGAATCTCTTCAAATTCCTCAACTCTCTTCCTCTCCATTGTCAAATCCTTGAGAGGCTTTATACCAAACCAGGTTCTCACCATCATCATCTTTGTGAGTCTGCTGTTTGGATTTCTGGGAAGCAGTTAGGAAGGAACCAATCTTCATTGGTTGATGCTACGGTCTAGTAGCGGAATCCGGAAAGCTAGAAAAGAAAAAGGTTCGGCTCAACCTCGTTGGAGCAAGAAGCTTGGAGGGCTTAGGTGCACTGGGTAGATTAGGCTTGGAGGGTCTATTGCTGTCCTTGTATCCCAACTATATTTTCTAGTGGATTGATTACCGCTTGGAGGGCGGCGAAGAGGTTTTTCGCCGAGGACTTCGGTTTCCTCTTCGATAACACATCGCGTGTTGTCTTTGTGTTTGCATCTTCCTTCCTCTATCTTTGCCTTTAAATTATCTGCTGTGGATTTTATTTTGTTATGGCTTAGATAGTATTTAATCAATTTCGTATGATAGCATATGTTAAGTTTCCGCACACTAGTTGTTTGACATATTGCTTGAATTGATTAAGCTGTTATTTGGGGGTCTAAACGTTCAAAGGTGTATTTACACGTTTTTGAACTTTCAATACTAAGATGGCAAATGAAAAGAGTGAAACAGTAATGAAGTTAGTCACCAAGACAATTAGCCCTGCACCCATTATGATCATACATCCACCAATTTTTCTATGTTCTCATGTGAAACTGATTGCATGAGATTTGGATGATTAAAACAATCATTTAAATCAATTATAGGCATATACCAACTTATTAGATTTGAATGCATATACACTAATAGTCTGCAACGCCATAGATATATTATATGTGCTGCCACCACAAAAGAATACCAAAATAAAAATAGAATTGGTTGATCAGGTACAACATATATTGATCTACATATATCATTTGCACAGTTAGCTAATGATAATATATGCATATACAAGAATACACATGCATGACAACAATTAGTGTACATTACATAAAAGGTTCATGGCCAAAATGGCACCTCTTCCATTAGTATTTGGTTGAGTAATGTGATATGCATCACCTAAACTACATTATAATCTTTAGAAATCAATAATCCACAAAAGCATTATAATGAGAGATTTAATAGTTATTATGTCCATGATAAACGACCTGACATCCCATAGCCACAAATCTTTGCATAGATTTTTGCACCTCATTTTTTTGCGTGCCCAAGTTCCTTCATAAAGAAAAAAGAAAAATTCCAATCCAAATGAAAAATAGTGAAAACCATTCAATAAGGATAGAAAGAAAGGGGAAAAAAAATCAAAATGTTCAAAAAAGAGATGTTTCAACTCACTTCAACAGAATGCAAGCATATCAAAACAGAACAAAGCAATAAATTTTAAAAACAGGGAAGCTGAATATGCTTAGAAATAAAAGTCCATCATCAGTTCATTCTTTAATTAGGAAAGTAGATAGACTTAAACAAATAAAAGTCCATCATCAAAGAATGAAGAATCTATCCAAAACTCAATCAAATCAAATCAAGAATATAGAGAGATGCATCAAGTACAACAGGAACTCTGCCTTCATACATGTAACAATGAAAACAATAGAGTTAGTTCGTGTGATATGCAGCCGGCTTTGTACTTGATGAACTCAGCCAATAGTTCTTTTGTAGTTCTCATGAATGTGTTCAAAGCAAGATTTTTATGTCTTAGTACAAACACACGGGTTTGTATAAACAAAATTTCATACACGCTCAACCATAATAAGGGGATACACTGCTTCCCATTGCTAACAAAAAATTTCTCACACTCATTCGAATACATTGCTTCCCATAGATTTTCCTTTAAATTGTAAGTAAAATTTAGTGGGGACATATTCACCAAGATATTAAAATCATATAAAACACACCCAACAACTAAAATCAGTGTTTCTATGTTATCACACAAGTGCATAACCAATGCGGTAAACAATGAAAGAGTCATAGTGCTTAAGATGCTTATACTCTTCTTCTAGTAGTTCCATCTTATCATCTCCATTGTTAGCTTCTACTTCATCTCCCTCTCCTCCTTCACTTTCCCTTTCTTCGTATTCAGAGTCAGCTTCTTCTTTTTCATGCTCCAACTACATCATAAATGCTTAATTAACAACTCAGTTGCTACAGCCTACATCAACCAACAATATTCAAGTTGGACAAAAATCCTTGACACATAAAAACCACAAATAAAGATTCATGACAAAACCAATAACTCAATTTCCAATATGTTAAAGAAATAAACCCCCCAAGAGATATCTTTAACACAATCAAATCCGATTTTGCACAGCCAAGCACAACTCTCTGCTATAGAATATCAATCGATTTTCTGAGTGTTTTTCTTGGATTTAATTTTGTAGTTAGGTTTTCTAAACTTGCTTGTAGGGTTTTGTAGCCAGTCTCTCAAAACCTTTTCTTTTTTTTTTTTTTTTTTTTTTTTTTTTTTTTTTTTTTTGTTGAGAAAACAGTCTCTCAAAACTTGAGTGTACGGGTTTAGTTTTTTATTAATCCTATAAATTAGTATACGTGTAATTGTGACAAATAGTCCCAAAATGACTTAAAATGTTCAGGTATAACCTGAAAATGCCTGAACATTTTCAGGTATAACCTGCAATAAAGAGTTTCATTTTGGGCCATTAATGACAAATATATTTTGTTTCCAAGATATATTAACCATCATAACACACATGCAGACAGTGATTGATCAATAATGAAGTTCAAATAAATGTTAGATTTGAGCCCCAATATTACAATCCTATGTGCTAAGCATATTAATGCCTCACATAGGAACCACATACATACACATTTCCAAGATTGAGACTTATTGTCACCAACATGGACTCCTGTCTTTCTCACATCAATTACTAAACCCCTCACCAACACATTACCTCAAATTAGGTTTCTATAATCAAACAATACAGAAAAGAAACCATGACCATAATAACAACATTGCACTCATATATTATATCATCCACCACAACACAAGTTATAGATTCACAAATATCAAAATTACAACCACATATTGACATAGCATATAACTATAAATGAAAGATACGTTTTCAGATTTAGCAAAAAACCCAATACGCCAAAACACAATATATATACTACATACCCCTTGAATTCTCTTGCCAGTGACAGGGCACTTAGGTCCATTTGCCCTCTTCTTAGTGGTCTGATACACCAACTTCCCATCTTAAAAATCCACACAACAACACAAACATTAACACAAATCCATATCAAAAAATCAAACTAAAACACCATTTAAAAACAAAAACCCAATATTAAAAATTTAAGATTTTTAAGTAAAGTTCAGTGGTTTGCCACTAAAGGAGTAGGAGGCCAGCGCCCGTGGACTATAGTTTAGGGGTTTGAGAATTGAGAGAGGCAGAGAGAACGGAAGAGGCAAGAGGCAAAGAACCAAAAATGAAACCCTAAATCATATTTAACAACCAAAATTACAGAACAAAATAAAAAACTTACTGGTAATGTTTGTGGAGAGAATCTGGTCTAATTTTTAATAGTTTTTTTTTTTTTTTTTAGCCTTGAACTTTGAAGGGTGATCATGAGAGAGAGAGAATTGGTCCTTCTCCAGTATTGGTTTGGCTGCAAGGTTATGTAGAAATAGGAGAGGGAAGGAGATAGCTGCAGCGGCAAATAGGACAGGAGGTGTGGGAAGACAACCGCTATTGAATGCAAGTCACGTGGAAGCCATGGTTACGCCTTCCCAACACACGAATCCCCTTTCCCTCCATGAACTCTGACAAGAAAATCACACACTCTACTTCCGTTCCAGCCAGCTTCATCCTTGTCGAAAACACCAGGCTCGGACTTGCAATTAACGTATCAGCTGCCTCTTTCTCTAGCGTGCTCTTTCGCTCATCATGTTGTACTTCTTGTTGGTTTTGGGGTAGTGGTTGTTGGTGATTATTGCCACCACCACCACCACATAGGAAGCAGCGAATGGCGGAGTTGAGAACCAAAGCACATATGAGTGCACAGAGGAGGACGATAAGGACTGTGGCTGTGTTTGCTTCAAAATCCCGAGAATTAGAGTACGGCTGCCAAAAATAATGCTGATGTATTAATAGTTTTTTTTTTTTTTTTTAGGGTTTTATTTATTTTTAAATAATGCTGATGTGGAAAAATGTGGGAGCTTCAAAAGTTTCGGTTTTATATATATATATATATATATATATATATATATATATATATAGATTAATTATGCAATAGATCTGAATAAATTAAACATCAAACTAGCATAGATCAAATGAACACTAGGAATGATGACTCAAGAAAACTTTTAAAACTGTGGTTTTAATGTAAAAAACTTGGAAATGATTTAATCTAAACAATCCTCAAGGAAACATTTCACTAATAGAATGAAAATTTATACAATGGACTTAATCCTAAATCTACAGCTACCTCATGTAGTACTTACTCGTGATTATACGCAACTCCAAATCCATGAACTCTTCTATTCTGAAACTATTACACACAAACATAAGTTCTCACATGACATTTTTCATATATATGTCATTAATTTGGGAGCATAGTATAAGTTAATAAAAATATATAAGTAAATCTCTTTAGCAAAAGATTTTTGTTGTTTTTCAAAAATAAAATCATATGCATTTATATAGAGAGTTAAAACTACCAGAATACAATAATACATTTGGCTTGGCTTCCTTTAAGAAAATTTTCTAACTGTGCCACTGCTCGTAGATTTTTTTTTTTTTTGAGAATCCTGCTCATAGATTATTAGACCTAAGTTTTAAAGGTCGACATACTTGGACTAGCTTTAGGTTTCATTGAATACAACGCATAAGTGAAAGAGTAGACAGAGTCACAGAGGCTTAGCGAATGAAATCTGCACATTATTTTCTCCTCAAGCATTAGCATTACATACTACTTCGAACCATCTCTAACAACTATCCTTTACTGCTTAACACAGAGTCACACATCACCAGACTCACACGTATGTTTTTATTTGACATTATTCTCAATGGATTCTATGCGTTGGTCCCATTTAATTAAATTCATCACCTTCTGACCCTAATGCATATTTATTAAAAAGTATAACTTAATTATACAGAATTATTATAATAATAAAAAATGTGCATAATTTCAGCTAGATTATATTCCAAAGAACTTTATTCAATCATTTTCACCGATTTACAAACATTTGGAAACACAACTTATAAAAACAGTATAACACTATTCTTGAACAAGAATTTCATTTATGAAATAAAATCACGTACACACTGGTCTAATATGAAGGAAATGCAAACACCAAATTATTTCATCTTTCCACCTTACAAAGACGCACTTAACACCTATAAATGCTACGTAAAATAAGCTACTGTCTCCATGGTATTATATATCATATGTAATATAAGTTCAAACGATTACGCTATCTTTTTGCTCTTGTTCATCCATGGTGTTACAAAGAGCTTTACCTTTTGTCTCTGGTAAAAAGATTAGAAAGAACCCACACAAAAATATTGCCAATCCAAAAATCCCAAAAGATAGGAACTCATTTCTTCTCCCTGCTGAAGTCAATAATGGATCAAACACTGTGCCAAGCACAACTGCTTGCCTAGCCAGCGATGTGGCCGAGCTCCTTACACTTGTTGGAAACAACTCGGTTGTGTATATCAGCCACACATTATACGCAAAACATGAGCAAAATAAAGATGCTAGTACTAGCCCAATCTGTATGCCTTCTCTACCACGGCCTAGAACAACACAGAGTATGCTGAATATGCCACTTACTATACAAAAGACAAACAATGAACCTCTCCTATTCCATCTTTCCATAAAGACCAAGGATAGTAAATGTGAAGGCATCAACATTGAGGCATTAAATACGACGCTCAAATAGATGTTGAAACCCACATTGCCTACCCCGAATAACATGCCAAAGAATGCCACTCCAATGCCTAACCCAAGTGCCATACTTGCCAATATCCGTTTTAAAGCCCATCCTCTCTTGCACAAGTCTTTCATCACTTTGTAAGGATTATTAACTTTTGATATTTCCTTCCTGAGGGGAATGTTGGATGTGTACAAGTCTAAACTCTTGACTGGTATAGATGCAATTCCTCTCAATACATCAACAGCTTCTTTGTCACGCCCTTGCATGAAAAGCCACCTAGGAGACTCATAGACAAAGAAGTAAGTCATGATACAGAAAGATATTGACGGAATAGAAGTGTAGAGATAGAGTTTTCTCCATGATGAACCTCTATTCAGATATGCTATAGCTGATAAGGACATTAACCCAACTGTATAAGAGAAAAATCTGATCGAACCTATTTGGCCACGCCACCTTTTTCCCACTCTCTCTGTTAACAAAATAAGAGAGCACGATATAATTGGTGCGCGACCAAAGCCGCTTATAAGTCTCAAGGCTGAGTACATCCATATGTTCACCGAGAAGGCTGTGAGAAGCGAGGCTAAGCACATTATTAGACATGAGAGGTAAAGCAATTTCTTCCTACCAAGCCAGAAGTCACCAAATATAGCAAGAGTGAATCCACCAATTAGGCATCCAAAGAAGAAGGATGAAGCAGGAAGGCCTATGATGAATGAACTTGCACATTCGAGACCCCACTCTGATATGATTGTCTTGTGAGAAGAATCAACCCAAGACCAAGCACTTTTTGGGAGTTGGCAAATATTGGACTTTGGGCTGCATGTTGTGTTCAAGTTGCAGTGCCATTTTGGATGAGCATCAGCAAAGATGCTGATAATTGTTTGTTGTGCATCAATGAGCGTTGGGACTGATACAAGAAGGGCTTGCAAGAACTGAGACCACCCAAAACCTCCTATAATTTGTTCAATGGTTTCATCTAGAGACAATGAAGGAAGGACTTGGGTTTCCGGAGTCTTTTGCTCGGCTGAGTGAGTCTCTTTGAGGTTTTCGCTTATATTTGGTAAGGCCATAGTGTAATTGTGCTACGAACAACTTTGATAACTCTTGGCTTGTAGTTCTACCATTTAAATATTGATGGTCCTGTGCCCTGTGACATTAAATTCTGCTACGTACCTTCATGTTTCAGCTTTTATTTAATTGTTTAATTGTTAGGCATATTACAGCTCAACGATTACTTCAATAACTGCATAGCATCCCCATTAATTGATTCTCAAAATTCTTAATCCAAGGTGGGTATATTCTAATCTCATAAAAATATCCATGTGTAAGAGGAATGGCTACTTTTATTTGTACAAAGTAAGCCGATTACCATGAAATTATGAATACAAACACAACAGCTAACGTTGTATACATCGTAATATCAGGAAACCAAAGCAAATATCAAATCTTCTTGATGCACCACTGGTCCATGGTCAATCTAAGCTGGCGCTTGGTTAGTTCCTTACGTAATACTATTTCGCACACTTGCTAGTGGATATGCTTTCCTTGTGATCAATCCTAAGCGAAACTCCCGGCTACAGAATTTCAACAAGTGTTTGATAAAGCGGACCCTCAGATGTAGAAGTGGCTTTAGGACTTTTTTTAAGGAGGGTCAAAGTGGTTAGGAATTTGTAAGGGGCAATTAAAAAATAAAATGAATTTATTTATTTTTCTGTATATACAACTTTGTTTATTGTATACAATCATCTAAAATAGTATTCTAAAAACAATTTAGCATTTAATACAATTATATCGTACAATATAATAGTCTAAAAAAGTTATTTAATACTTTATAAATTAATAAGACAACAACTATCGAATGCATAATAACTCGTTATATTTATATGTAATATCAATAAAATAAAAAATATATGATAAAGAAGAATAGTAACATACCTAGGAGTAGGACTAAAAGTAAATATAAAACTAAGGAAAAAAAAAATATAAGTTTTTTTTTTTGAAGTGTATGGTTTTTTAACCATACACATAGTCACTCTATTGGAATTGAAGCAAGTATTAAAAAACTTTTTGAACTTGGAAATCTATAGAACATTTTTCAAACTACTCAATCAAACGGAGAGAAAAACTAAGAAATCATAGAAGTGAGAAAAAGATATAGAAAGAGAATGAGGAAAGAATCACATATATATAAATTGAGATCTATTGGTTGTAATAATGGTGTAATTTTTTGTTGATGAAGAAGAAAAGTACAATGAAAAATAACTTCATTTTGCTATCAATAAAAAAGTAAACCAGAGTTTCGAAGAGAAAATTTATAATTTTTTAATGAATGAGCAAAAAGTTGAAACATTTTTTTCTTTATTATAAAATTAAATATTTTAAGAATAGTGCTACTTACACAAAACTTACACAATTATATTATTCATACGCTCTTGTTCATCCATGGTGTTACAAAGATTTTTACCCTTTGTCTCTGGCAAAATGATCACAACGAAACTACACAACAATATTGTCAATCCAAAAGTTCCAAACGATAAAAATCCATTTCTCTTCCCTCCTGAAGTCAATATCGGAACAAACGCTGAACCAAGGACAATTGCTTGCCTGATCAACGTTGAGGCCGAGTTCCTCACAGTAGTTGGAAACAATTCAATTGTGAATATCATCACCACATTTAATGCCAAAGAGGTGCAAAACAAAGATGCTAGTTCTAGCCCGATCTGTATACCTTCTCTACTTCTGCCTACTACAGCACACATTATGCTACATATGCCACTTATTATACATAAGGCAAACAATGAACCTTTCCTTTTCCATCTTGCTAAAAAGAACAAGGTTACTAAATTTGTAGGTATTAACAATAAGGCATTAAACATGACACCCAAATAGAGGTTGAAACCTAAATTTCTTACACCGAATAACATGCCAAAGTATACTAATCCAATGCCAAAACCAAGTACCATAGTTGCTAATATCCGTCGTAATGCCCATCTTCTCTTAAATAAGTCCTTCATCAATTTGTAAGGATAACTTGTTGATATTTCTTGCCCAAGATGAATGCTAGATAGGTCTAAGTCTAAACTATTGCCTTCTATAGATGCAAGTTTTCTCAATACTGCTTTGGCTTCTATGTCACGTCCTACCATGAAAAGCCATCTAGGAGACTCATACACAAAGTAGTAAGTAATGATACAGTATGAGATTGCTGGAATAGAAGTACAGAGATAAAGAATTCTCCATGATGAACCTCTGTTCAAATAGGCCGCAGCTGGTAAAGATAATATCCCGAATGAAGACAAGACAAATGTCATTGTCCCTATTTGTCCACGCCACTGTTTTCCCACTCTCTCGGTTAACAAAATAAAAGTGCATGTCGTAATTGATCCACGGCCAAACCCGCTTAGAAGTCTCAAGGTCGAGTACATCCAAATGTTAATCGAGAATGCCGTGAAAAGCGAGGTAAAGCACATTATTAGGCATGAGAGGTAAAGCAAGTTCTTCCTACCAAGACGGATGTCGCCAAGTGTAGCAAGACTTAATCCACCAACTATGCTGCCTACGAAGAAAGATGAAGCAGGAAGTCCTGTGATGAATGAACTAGCACATTCCAGACCCCATTCCGATATGATTGTCTTGTGAGAAGGTTCATCCCAAGACCAAGCACTTTTTGGGAGTTGGCAGATATTGGAGTTTGAGTTGCATGTTGTGTTGAAGTTGCAACGCCAATTTGGCTCTGCATCAGTAAAGATGCTTATAAATGTTTGTTGTGCATCAAATAAAGATGGGACTGATACAAGGATGGCTTGAATGAATTGAGACCACCCAAAATCTCCTAAAATTTGTTCAGTTGTCTCATCTATAGACAAGGGAAGAAGGACTTGGTTGAGTCCTGTAGTCTCTTGGTCAGCAGAGTTAGTCCCCACGAGATTATGGGTTGTAGTTGATATTTCCATAAAGCTTTGATGACTTGGGCTTGTAGATCTATCACTTCAAGTACTGATGGCCTTGTGTCATTTAACCTGCATATGGATATTATTTATAAGTCAATTTTTCTTTAATCATTTTAACTCCAAAAATATTTCAAATTTAATAAATAAATAAATTATATCACTGCCATGACCAAACAGGTAACCAAATATTTCATTTTAACTAAAACTATTCAACTTAATAAATTTAAATAAATTGCATCGCATGTCATAACAAATAAGTCACCACAAACACTAAACAACAAACCAAATAAATTATTCTGTTCCAACAAAACAAATAAAAAACAATAAATAAATATATATATATATATATATACACACACCATTGGAAATAGGATATAATTTTGTCAAGAGAAAAATAAACCAACCAATCAATGCTAAATAACAAAACAATAAACAGTGGTAGAGTCAAGAATTTCTTCTGGAGGGACAAGCTAAATATAATTAAATTCTTAAGTAAAAAAGCTGTGTCTTACTTTTTTTTCATGGAAATAAAATCATTTATAATTGAGTCTATAACTAAATTTTATAGCTATATGACTATATCTATTTCTATATACACAGTTACACAATTACTTAAATTTATATTTTCATCTCATACACCGGTATAATCTAATATTAATTATTGAAATTTAGGACCATGTTCTAAGGGAACAATTTATACTTATATATATTCATTTGCTTAAGTTCATATAATCTACGAGCCTTTTTAAGGGATTCATTATCTAAAGTTTCAATCTTTAGGACAAAGGATTATATTTGTATGAACAATTAGTGTTAACTACCAAGCAAATACAGTTAGATAAAATTAAATAATTAAGCAAATCTCAACGACAAATACATTAATATACAATATAAACAATAGTATCATATATATATATACACACTACACGGTAATATATTATAAATTTTATTTATAATATATATTAAATACTAAACAAAAATGTAAAGAAATTGACAATCACAAAGTTATTTACTATTGTTTTTAATGAGATCGGCAAACAAGACAACCACAAAAGCAGTCTACTTTAGTCATCACCCTTCAGCAGTTCACAGATTAGATAGAATGACTGAATAACAAATGATAAAAAGAGAAAACCCAGATCACCGGAGAGAGAGAGAGAGAGAGAGAGAGAGAGAGCTTTGGCTACAACAGAATGGCTTCAGGAGAGAGAACTCAGGGAGAGAGATTACCAGCAGAGCTTTGGCTACAGTAGAATGGCTTCAGGAGAGAGAACTCAGGGAAAGAGAGAGAGGACGAAGTACTCTCTTCCTTTTGAAGGAAAATTCTTAGATATTCCTAGAGTATGTAGAAATTGTATTCCTTCCACTCACATTCATAATAGACCCCACCATAAATTTATTTAGGGGACCCCACTATGAATATGAGGGGAAGGAGTATCATTTTCCGTCCTCCGAGAGTACCTAAGAATTACTCCCTTTTGAATCGGAAACCCAGACTTTTTTTGGGAAGTTCTTGTTAACATTGCCAATAATAACAAGTAACAACCTGTTATTTACAACCTGTTATTTAAAAATATTATGAAAGTGTTGTAAAAATGTTATGAAAATAGCATTTTTCTTATCTGTATATATTAAGAGGATTCAGAAAGTTAGTTATTGCTTTTTTTTTTTCTATCAAAAATAGCCCTAAATTAATTAACCAACAACTTAAAAATGGGGTTAAAATGGTAAATTGGCAAAATAAAGTTAGTTATTGTTTTTTTTTTTTACTGTCAAAAATACCCCTACCTAAAACTTAAAAATAGGTTTAAAATAATAAATTGACAAAAATAATAAATTCTTACTTCTACGTTGAAATGTCTTACTGCTTCTAATAAACTCTTACTTTTACATTAATTTAAATTCCTACTACTCTCTAACTCCTTACAAAATAGGATCACTCTTTTGTTAGTTTTAAAACTCCTCCAATTTACAAAACTCACCCCACATATTCTTTTTTTTTTTTTTTTTTTGGTGTTTGGAAAAAATAGAAATCTCAAATTATAATAAATGCAAATTATTTTTATTTTTTATTTTTTTACTTCATCACGATGTAAAGTAATCTTTATCCAAAAAATAAAAGTAATCTTTTTTTTTTTTTTTTTTAATTAGGCTAATATTTCCAATTGGTAAAATTTTGTTTTTGAGTGGGGACCGAAGTCAAATTTTTCTTCGGCCCAAAACAAATTAGGCCGAGTGTAGAGAGGGAAAATTCCCGACCTATCACAAGCTGACACGTCACATTATCAAGTCCACAAAATACAGCCAATTACAAAGCACCACATACTGCTGCTAGGTTTTGCTATCACTATTCAGAAGCCAACAGAAATTTGCCAAGTGTCATGCAAAAACCAATCACACATCAGCGCACGTGTAAGCGATGACACAAACAGCTTCGCACGTGTAAGCGATGACACAAGCAACCTCGCACGTGTAAGCGATGACTTAAGCGGACCAATCAGGCTGTGACATGTGTCACCAATCAAGCTCCGCCACGTGTCGCTCACCCACCCCCAAACTCCTATAAATAGAAGCCTTCCTAAGACATTTAGGGAGACCAGGATTCAGAGGACCGGAAGATTCAGGAGGACCAAGATTCAGAAGTGAAAAAGCTCTGTTGGAATCAAGCCCTGAAGCCTCCAGGAACTTCAAGAACTTTAACCCCAAAATCGGAGAACATTCGAAGCAGAATCATCCAAACCGTCTGCCTAGATCCTAAAGTTTGCGGGAATCAAGCTTAAAGGTCCGAAAACATCAACAAATCACAAATCAGTGAAGCTCTACGGATTCAAGCCTCCAAAGCCCCGAAGAACTTCCACCACAAACCTTCAAATACAAAGAACATTCGAAACAGAATCATCCAAACTACCTGCCTAGATCTCAAAGGTCACTAGAATCAAGCTCAAAAGCCTCCAGAAACCTCAAACAACCACAAATCAGTGAAGCTCCACGGATTCAAGCCTCTATAGCCCCGGAGAACTTCCACAACAAAACTTCGAAGACGAAGAACACACGAAGAACACAAAGAACGTGAAGAACAAAGGATTTCCAACAAGCTCATAGCCAGAGATTCATTGTAATTCTGTTCCAAAGATCTTCGATCCATCCCTCAACCAAATTGAAGAATATCTTGTGTTTAAATCAAAATCACATCACTACAAATCCAATCAACAAATCTTTGAAGGAAATCGAATCAGAGGATCAATCTTTTGTAATCACAAAGAATTGTACCACACAATCATCAATACAAATTCGCATTTGTGAAACTATTTTACTTGTTTGACTTATTTTGAACCGAGAAATTTAGTCGCTTACACCGAGCATACCTGATAAGGGTAAAAATTTGGTACGACGGGCCTCCTTTAAATGGGCCTGACGAATCAATGTCTTGGGACCGAAAGAAAGCAAGCCCAAAAGATTGTAAAAAGGCCTATACAGTAGAAGCCCCAGATGAAAATTACTTGCGACACACTTTTAATCAGCACAAAATCCCAAGGTGAATGGAGTCCTAGCACGAAGAGGATTCCGGAAGATACGCGCATTAATGAAAATCTTCTCTACAAGCAAAAGTCTTGTCCATCACATATGGGACTATTCAAGAGGATTCCTATAAGGAAAAGACTTCTACACCAAGGAAGAGATGTCAACCTTCTACTACTATAAAAACCCCAATACCCTCACAAATTGAGGTACGAATAATTTACCCTCTTTAGCACCCTAGAGTTGTGAGAATAGTTCTAACTTGACCTTCGGAGGGTATTTGGCCGGGACCATACCGGTGCTCTCTGTTAGGTCTTCCCTTTTTGTTGTGCAGGTGCTATTTCGATCGTGTGAGGACTGTGTGACTTACTGGTGATTTTTTCGGCATCATCAGTTGACGCCATCTGTGGAAAGCGTTTCGCGGATTGTAAGCCATATTATCGCTTCCCAGATAAAAGAGTTGCATGGTGCTCACTCGCTCAATGGCAACCACTAATGACGTTCAAGAAGAAGAACCACCCATGACCGCCCTCGAGAGACAGGTTAAAACTCTCACCGCTGCCGTGGAACACCTCACCAAAAAAAATCGCGACCTGGAAGAGCAGCTGCGCCAAAAAAATGCAGCACCGGATAACCAAGGAGCAGATCAAGAAGGAACCAGCGCTGAAAGAAGGAATCAAGAGGGACCACAGGCCAGTAAAGCCCCAAGCAAACCGGAGCGACAAAACGTGAGCCTCCCCTCCCTCGCGGATATGGCTCCGCCACCTATTATCGCGGAGATGCAGGCAATGAAGGAACAGATGGAAGTTATGATGAACACTCTCAAGGGACGAGTGTCCAATGATCTTGACGACCTTGTTAATTGAACTGACTCGCCATTCACCACCTCCGTCAACTCCTTCCCCCTGCCGAGTAAGTTTCGCATGCCAGAAATAGATAGTTATGACGGGGTCAAGGACCCTCTAGATCACCTAGAGACCTTTAAGACCTTGATGCACCTTCAAGGAGTAGCAGATGCGATCATGTGTAGGGTCTTCCCTACAACTCTGAAGGGTGCGGCAAGAATTTGGTTCAGTCGATTGATGCCTAACTCCATCTGCACCTTCAAGGAGTTAAGCGCTCAATTTATTGCGCACTTCATCGGGGGACATAGGTACAAGAAGTCTACGGCTTGCTTGATGAGCATCAAGCAGCGAGAGGAGGAGACGCTGAGATCCTACATATCCCGCTTCAATAAGGAGGCACTTTCAATCGACGTAGCCGACGACAAGATACTTGTAGCGACATTCACTAATGGGCTGAAGAAGTGTAAGTTTTTGTTCTCCCTGTACAAAAACGACCCGAAGACCATGTCAGAGGTGCTTTACAGGGCCACCAAGTATATGAATACTGAAGACGCGCTGCTAGCCCGAGAAGAAAGACCCAAGAAAAGAGAGAGACAAGAAGACACATGATAGGACCAAGGCCAGAAGAAGGCCAGGACAGGAGATCGAAGGGATGAAAGACGCCCTAAGCCCCTGAAGGGAAGATTCACAAGCTTCACTCCATTGACCGCACCGATAGATCAAGTCCTAATGCAAATCAAGGACGAGGGAGCTCTAACATTCCCTGGAAAGTTGAAGGGTGATCCCAACAAACAATCTAGGGATAAATATTGCCGCTTCCATCATGACCATGGTCATGACACGTCCGATTGCTATGACCTAAAGCAGCAGATTGAGGCCCTTATCAGACAAGGAAAACTGCAGAAGTTCGTCAGTAAGGAGAGAACAGATCCACCCCCACAAGACCAGCACCCCCGGCGGGATAATGATCGACCGAGACCTCCCCATAGGGGACATCAGGATGATTATGGGAGGAACGGCTGCCGCCGGGTCATCCAAAATGGCCCACAATACCTACCTTAGGATGGTGCAAAATGTTCAACTGACGGGAGCCGTGCCAAAGATAGCACGGAGAGAAGGCCCCATTATCGGGTTCTCAGAAGAAGATGCATGACGTTTTCACCACCCGCATGACGACGCGCTTGTCATCAGCATACGGGTAGGAGATTACAACATGCACCGGGTGTTGGTCGACAACGGCAGCTCAGCAGATATCCTATACTACCCAGCATTCCAGCAGATGAGGATCGACAAGGAACGATTGATTCCAACGAACGCCCCGCTCGTTGGCTTTGGAGGGAGCCGGGTATTCCCCCTGGGCGCAGTCACATTACTCGTAATGGTAGGCGATTACCCCTAGCAGATCATCAGGGACGTAACATTCCTAGTGGTCGATTGCTTGTCTGCCTACAACGCTATCCTTGGACGACCCACACTCAATTCATGGAAGGCTGTAACTTCAACCTACCACCTAATGATTAAGTTCCCTACCGACTACGGAGTGGGAGAGCTGGGCGGAAGTCAAGTGGCCGCACGGGAATGCTACGTGGCCATGATGGAAATGGAGGATCAAATCCAGGCCATGAATATAGAAGAGCACCGGATGGTGACAGAGCCGGTAGAAAAACTTGAAGAGATGGTCCTTGACAACTCCGATCCTAACCGAACGACCAAAATTGGAACCCTCGCTAATCCCGCGATTCGCCAAGAGCTCATAACCTTTCTCAGGAGTAATCGGGACATATTCGCCTGGAGCCATGAAGACATGCCAGGGATAGACCCTTCGGTCATGGTACATAGGCTGAATGTATCGCCTTCCTTCCTACCCGTTCGACAGAAGAAGAGGGTGTTCGCCCCGGAGCGAGATCAGGCCATAGCGAAAGAAGTCCGCAAGCTACAGGAGGCAAGTTTCATTAGGAAAGTTTACTACCCCCATTGGCTGGCGAATGTAGTGATGGTTAAGAAAGCTAACGGGAAGTGGCAGATATGCGTGGACTTCACCGACCTTAACAAAGCCTGCCCTAAAGACAGTTATCCCCTCCCAAGGGTCGACGTCCTAGTAGACTTAATGGCTCGGCACCAGCTGCTAAGCTTTATGGACGCTTTCTCGGGCTACAACCAAATCCGAATGCACGAAACTGATCAAGAGAAAACTTCATTTGTAACCAGTCAAGGCCTCTTCTGTTATAAAGTAATGCCCTTCGGCTTGAAGAATGCGGGCGCAACATACTAGAGGCTTATGAACAAAATGTTCGTGCAACAAATTGGGAGGAATGTCCAAGTCTACGTTGATGACATGCTGGGAAAAAGCCAAAGGGAGGAAGATCACCTGGAAGACCTCAAGGAAACATTCGACACCCTTCGTTCTTACAACATGAAGCTGAATCCAGGAAAATGCGCCTTCGGAGTAACGACAGGAAAATTCCTAGGATTTATGGTGTCTCAAAGGGGGATCAAGGCCAACCCGAACAAGATCCGGGCCATTATGGAGATGGCACCGCCAAGAAATGTGAAGGAGGTACAAAGCCTCAATGGAAAAATAGAAGCACTGAATAAGTTCGTATCGAGGGCAATGGATAAATGTTTGCCCTTCTTCCGCACGCTGAAGAGATCATTTAAGTAGACCCGAATGTCAACAGGCATTCGAGAAGTTGAAGGCCTATCTCTCCTCCCCGCCGCTGCTAAGTCCATCGCAGCCAGGAGAAGAGCTTTTCCTCTATCTGGCCGTTTCCCTTGCAGCCGTCAGCGCTGCCTTAGTTAAAGAAGAAGAAAGAGTGCAAAAGCCTATATACTTTGCGAGCCGAGCACTTCGCAATGTCGAAGAAAGATACCCACCTATGGAGAAACTCGCCTTTGCATTAGTAACAGCAGCTCGCTAGCTCAAGCTATACTTTCAAGCCCATACGGTGAACGTCGTGACCGACAAACCCTTACGACGAGAGATGAGCAATCCTAAAGCTGCGGGTTGACTAGCGCTATGGGCTATAGAGTTGAGCGAGTTTGATATCCAGTATCGCCCACGGACTGCCATCAAAGGACAGGTCCTCGCGGACTTCATAGCAGAGTTCACTCACGACGAAGACAAGGGGGCAAAAGAGTCCCCTCGTTGGAGCATATATACGGTTGGATCATCCAACAGAAAAGCCAGAGGGGCCGGCATCGTACTACTGTCGCCCGAAGGAGATACGGTTGAATGTATGGTCCGTCTCAACTTCCCCACCACCAACAATGAATCAGAGTATGAAGCATTAGTAGCAGGCCTCGACCTTGCCAAGGTAGCAGGAGCCGCGAGCGTAGTCGTTTACTGCGACTCTCAGGTCGTTGCTAACCAAGTAAATGGAGACTATGAGTGCAAGGGCGAAAGGATGAAGAGGTACCTTGACTAGGTAAGGACAAGAGTAGATGACCTAAAGGCCAAAATCGTCCAAATCTCCAGAGGAGAAAATGAGCAAGCTGATTGCCTTGCCAAGGCCGCTTCAGCAGAACATATGATCATCCTCGGTAATGTACTCTCTTTTATTCAGCTTTCTCCACTAATAGATTCCAGTGACATACAAGAGATGGGCTTTGAAAGTAACTGGACTACACCATTAGTTTCATACCTAAAAAACGGGGTCTTGCCAGACGGAAAGGAGGCCGCGAGAAAGCTGAAGGTCTAAGCAGCGAGATTCGTCTTGATAAGAGATGTCATGTACAAAAGAGGCTTCTCCCGTCCATATCTGAGATGCTTGGGTACGGAAGAGGCAGACTACGTCATGAGGGAGGTACATGAGGGGATTTGCGGAAACCATTCGGTCAAGGTCATTAGTGCACAAGCTTGTGCGAGTAGGGTATTATTAGCCTACCATGCAGAAGGATGCTAAGGCTTATGCAAAGACCTGCGACAAATGCCAAAGGTTCAGCAATATTATTTGACAACCAACTGAAGAGCTGACCCCAGTAACGGCCCCATGGTCGTTTGCTCAATGGGGATTAGATATTATGGGGCCATTCCCTACAGCATCCTGGTAGTAGGCATTGACTACTTTACAAAGTGGGTGGACGCTGAAGCCTTGGCCACCATCACGGAGAAAAACGTGAGGAGTTTTGTCTGGAGATGCATCATATGCAGGTTCGGCATCCCTAGAGTCTTAGTCTCAGATAACGGGAAGCAATTCGACAACGACCCCTTCCGAGACTTTTGCTCCTAGTTAGGGATAAGAAACCACTACTCCTCCCCCGCCCACCCTCAGGCTAACGGACAGGTCGAAGTCACGAACCGATCTTTGTTGAAGATTATCAAGACTCGGCTCGAGGGGGCAAAGGGTATATGGCCTGAAGAGTTGCCAAGCATACTATGGGTATACAGGACGACGGCAAGGACACCCATGGGAGAGACACCGTTCCAACTAACATACCGGAGCGAAGCAGTCATCCCGGCCGAAGTTGGACTCACAAGTTACAGGGTGCACAACCATGACGAGAGCAAGAATGACGAGGCAATGCGACTACAGCTTGACCTAGTAGACGAAATCAGGGCGACGGCGGAACAAAGGCTCGCTAGGTACCAGGACCGCATGGCCAAGCATTACAACTCTCGGGTCCGACACAGAGACTTCCAGGTTGGAGATCTCGTCCTTAGAAAAGTCATGGGCACCGCTAGAGACCCTACCGAAGGGAAGCTCGGCCCCAATTGTTAAGGACCTTACCGAGTCGCGTCATGGCAGAGGAAAGGTACCTACCATCTCGAGACACTGGACGGACAAAAGCTTCAGCACCCATGGAACACGGAGCACCTACGGAAATACTATCAGTAGAGACAGCATGAAGAGCGACAACGCTATTTCCAATTTTTCTTCCTAGTTTTTACCGCAATTATTAATTTTACCTTATGACTTTTTTACTTCTACAATACTTCAAGTATCTTTTTAAGCCCAAGGGGGCAGGTGCTTTTTTAACTTGCTACAATAATTTGAGTATCTTTTTAAGCCCAAAAGGGCAGATACTTTTCTACAAATACACGAATGAATATCCAGACATAACTGTCTTGTCAACCAGAATTCTTACAAAGTCCACAAGCTGGATGGATCATCGTAGACAGGTGAAAACATGTTAAGTCCATGAGAATAGACGGATAATATAAAAAGTCCACAAGTTGGACAGATCATCCTAGACGGGTGAAAACTGCTCAAGTCCATGAAAATGGGCGGATCATCCTAAAACAGATGAAAATTTTAAGTCCATGAAAGTGGACGGATCATCTTAGACGGATGAAAACTTCTCAAGTCCATGAAAATGGACGGATCATCCTAAGACATGAAAATTTTAAGTCCGTGAAAGTGGACGGATAATAAATAATGTCCGAAAGCTGGACGGATCATCCTAGATGGATGAAAATTCAAAGTCCATAGAAATGGACGGATTATAAAGTCTACAAGCCGGACGGATCATCCAAGATGAGTGAAATCTCTTAAGTCCATAAAATGGACGCATTGGACGGATCATCCTAGACAGATGAAATTCGAAGTCTTGAACGTGGACGGACAATAAATAATGTCCACAGCTAGACGGTTCATCCAAAAAAGGATAAAATTTAAAGTCCACGAAAATGGACGAATCATCCCAGGGAGCATGAAAATTCCAAGTCCAACAAATGGACGAACATAATGTCAATTAAAGATGATAATGCTGACGATGCGTAAAAGGTATAGGTTGTCTAGTGTAGACGGACCACCTAGAAAGATCAAAACAACGGACCAATTCGATATTAAAGCGAATACATTATTAAAAGGCCTCCCAAAGTGGACGGATCAAATGAGAAACAAACTACAACATTCAAAGCAACAAGCAAACTAAAAACCATTGATGGAAAAAGTTATGAAAAACCCTCAAAGGGCAATTGTTCAATATACAAAATAAAGGATTGTTCTTAAAAATAAAAATGTAATAAAAACTACAACTATTCGTGGGGGTCTGCATCCTCCTTATGACGAGTGTTTTCATCTACAAGGATGGCTGGAAATTGAACATCCTGCGCCTGGGTCGCCTCTCCGTCGCCTTTAGCTGCGTCCTCAGCAAAAAGATCTTTAGTGTCCTTTGAAGCAGAGGGCATGACGGATGTCTGAACTGGATCCTCAACCTTAACGTTTGAAACATCCAGGTCAGGGTATGCCTTCTTGACCTGACGGAGGGCATCATCAAAACCCTGAAGGAAAGAGTCTCCCAGCTCTGACAGTAGGGCGTCGGAGTCACGGTACTCACGTATCGCCGCATCCTTAGCCTGACGGAGCTTATCCTTCAGGTCTTGAAACTTTTTTTCTTTTTTCTCCATAGCCTTCCTCGCCTCCTCCGTCTTATGTTCAAGTTCCTTCCTCACCTTCTCTGAGAGATTAAACTTTTGCTCCATTGTGGATTTCCCAGCTCATCCTCCGTCTACTTTACCTTTGCCCGTACATGTTCTAGGGTCATCTCAGAGTTAAGACACTGTTCCATCAGCCCCTTCATCATAACCATGGACTGAAAGCAAAAAGGGACGGTTAGAAAGAAGGATGAGAATAATGGACGGATGTAAAGGCAACGGAAATAATTACCTGAGCAATTGCAAAGAGACCCATCTCTCCCATTGCCTCTGTGGAATGGTTGCCTAAGTCTTCATAGTCCTCAGACGTTATGATAAACGAAAGCTGCTCCAAGGCATATTTGGAGTCTTCGCGGAGGAGGACGGGCAGGTTCTCCTGACTTGTAGACAGGGCCTTCATCAAACCCTTACCAACTCCATGCTTCACTGGTGTGACATGCTTCACACCCTTAGCCATTAAACCAACAATAGGCTCTAGAGGGACTCTGACCTTCTTAGCTGGACGGTCCCCCTTTGGTTGTGGTTTCCTCTTTGAAGACGGGTTGCCTGTACCCATCCCCTTGAGCGCCATGTCATCGATCTCCTTTTTCTTGGCAGCCTGCGACCTAATCAGTGCTCTCCTCTTGGCGTCGTCCATTTCTGAAAAAGTGAACGGATAAAGTTAAACTACCGATAAAATTGAATACCGTTCAGATAAAACTAGGGCGACGGACTTACGTCTGCGAATTTTTTCCTCGTATCTGACGGCTGCTGGAGCTAGCTCAGGACCGTCGCAATACCAATGGATGGTATTGAGTGTGACCAATTTTGCCCAAGTCCTTTCCTTCGGCATGGTCTTGGAAAAAACCTTCTCAAGAAAAGTGAACTCCTCGAGACTAACTTGAGGACGTCGTCTGACTGCAAAAAATGAACGGTTAAAACTGTTCATATATAATAAATTAAACGATTAAAAAAAAAATCACACTAGAATGGGTGCATACGAGACGGATGCAATATGCCCCATGTCGTGTCGACAGACATCTGTTCCGTCTCCCCTGGACGACACATCCATTCGTCACCTTCCAGAAAAAAATAACGACTTTTCCAATCCTTATTCGAGTCTGGTGTTTCAAAAATGACTTTCAACAACGGACTCCTGGAAGCGAAACTGTATATCCCCCTCGACTTGTCTATTTCATTCGGATGGTAACAGTGAAGGAATTCCCTCACTGTCAGTCTCCTGGCTCCGTCAGTCATAGCACCGTACAGGACCTCCATTGCTATGAAGACCCTCCAGGCATTTGGGGATACTTGGTTGACAAATAAGCCCAAACATTTGAGGAGTTCACGGTGAAGAGAGCTTAGCAGAAACCTAAGCCCAGCCTTCAACATTTGTTCATACACTCCGACACCTTGTACTCCCTCATAGTAATATTTCTCTGACTCATAGGAGAGACGGATGGAGATGTTATCAGGAATCTGGAAATTGTCCCTAAGAGCTTTGAAGTGGTTCTCCTTGATGGTAGACACAAAATTGTTCACTGTCCACTCCGGTAGCATGATGAACTCCCAAAGTCCATCAGCACCTATGACGGATTTTAATGTTGGTTCCTCACCGTCATCAGAGACTTCTTCTTGTTCAACCATCTCCAAATCCTCATTCATTGAGGACAAGGAAGAGGCAAACAGACTCCTCTCTTCACCCAGACTCTCTTGATCTTTGTGACCAGATGGGTATACTTCCTCGTAATCCGCCCTGTCACAAACAAATGACTGGTTACTCAACGCGCTAGACATTGCCTACAACGTGACGGCAAAACCTAAGACTCTGACGGATCTAAAAGTAACGACGAGTGTATGTCTAGGGAAATAAAGTATGAATGTATGTCTGTTGGTAAAAGGACTTGTGAAAAAAGAGAGCACTTACCAATTCTTAAAATGAACGGAGTGTTGATGACGGATATGTCATCTGGACGGAGTGGTCTCTGACAAGGTTGACGGTTGCGCTCTGACAAGTATGTTTTAGCTGGAAATGGAGAAATGAGGGAGAAATGATCCATATTTATAGAGGGTGTGCACGGAAGACGAAGCGACGCTTCGGTCCGAGTTAAAATACAATAAAAAAACGACATGTGGCTTGTGTCGTAATGGCTTCTTGACAACCTGCCAGGAGTTGGTGTAGTTCACGACTTCGTATTTTAACCATCGACCCACTTACCTTTGAACCGTCATTCCTTGAAGTTTCGAACCATCACCCACCATATTTCTTGAACCGTCACCCCCGTGTTCGTCTACTAAATGATGACGGACCTGGGGGGTTGAAGAGGGCAACTGATAAGGGTAAAAATTTGGTATGACGGGCCTCCTGTAAATGGGCCTGACGGATCAATGTCTTGGGGCTGAAAGAAAGCAAGCCTAAAAGATTGTACAAAGGCCCATACAGTAGAAGCCCCAGATGGAAGTTACTTGCGACACACTTCTAATCAGCACAGAATCTCAAGGTGAATGGAGTCCTAGCACAAAGAGGATTCCGGAAGATACGCGCGTTGATGAAAATCTTCTCTACAAGAAAAAGTCTTGTCCATCACGTATGGGACTATTCAAGAGTATTCCTATAAGGAAAAGACTTCTACAGCAAGGAAGAGATGTCAACCTTCTACTACTATAAAAGCCCCAATACCCTCACAAATCGAGGTACGGATAATTTACTCTCTCTAGCACCCTAGAGTTGTGAGAATAGTTCTAACTTGACCTTCGGAGGGTATTTGGCCGGCACCACACCGGTGCTTTCTGTTAGGTCATCCCTTTTCGTTGTGCAAGTGCTATTTCGATCGTGCGAGGACTGTGTGACTTACTGGTGATTTTTTTGGCATCATCAATACCTATTTTTCTTCTCTTGTTTTTTTAAATTATAAAATATAAAAAATAAAAATTCAGGGGAGCCCCACAATGTGAGTCCTTCGAATTTGAAGTGGTGTTGAATCGCGATATGAAACTATGTTTACGAAAAGGGCAAAAGGCAAGGATTGGAGTGACATAAATGTAATTGAATAAATGCTTTTTAGTTGTTTTAAGCTAAGGAGAGTGTGTGCCACGTCCAGCATTTATGAATGGCAATTGACACATTACCAAGCCTTGGGAAAATATTTGTATGGATTTTGATTCTTCTTAATTCCACGTCTCTTTCATAGCATTCACTTTTATGTATTTAAATATAGGCATTATCACTTCAATTATGATTATGAATGTGAAATATCAAAATGGATAGAATAACTAATATGTTATTTAATCTTAGAAAGATCGATTACAATTTTTAAAAATTTTGTTGAATCGTAGATTCCAGTAGTACAATAGTTACACAAAAAGTTGATTGTTGTCTTGATTTGATGATAAAGAGCACAATTATCATAAGCAAACATCACAAATTAAAACTTTATAAAAAAAAAAAAAATTAGTTGGATCTAATATTTATAGAATAATGTTGTAGCTAGCTAGCCATTAACTATTTAAGACGTTACAATTCCTGATATCTGACTCTATTATCGAAGGATTTTTGGCCAGCACCATTCCGATGTCACTGCCCTACAATCTTCCTTATTTTATTTCATGTTTCATTTGGTCTTCTAGACAATCTAGACAAAGAATTCGACTAATGAGCTCAAGCATCATCAATATTATTAATGTATTTTGACAAGGTCTTTGTGAGTCAATATCTTCCATTCAAAAATATTGAACACTAAGTTTGAACCTTTTTTCTTTTTTTTTGAGAAACAAAACATAAAATTTGAACTTGATACTATAGAAGAATCTCTGTCCTAAGATCAATAATTTTTGCTTTGTTTAGGCAACACACTCCTCTGAACATGATGACTGGCAAAGAGGATAATTATCCCTAAACCTTCTCTTTGTCTATTCCTAAAAATCAATTATAATTTATCCCTCAGCCAATAACATTTATTCCGTTTGTCTAATTTTGATTTATTAAAACTTTCCCTCAATCCCATGAACCAATCTTTCCCTCTCCTCTCTCCGTATGTGTGTGTATTAAAATACTTAAAATTCTTTAAAAAAAAAAAATATATATATATATATATATATATTTCCATGACAAAGGCAGCCTCATTAACACATGCAGCCAACAATTTCTATCTTCTAGCATTAATTGGATTCACCAAGATACACGGAACAAGTTCGATCTTCACAGCTCAAATGATATATACACGGAACAAGTGTATGTATATATGGTGTAATATTTTCTTACCTTTATTAAAGAGTTTTTAAGACCTCACCTTTCTAAATACATTTACACCTCTTACCCAACTTATTTTTAGATAAAAATAATCCAACTGAAATAAATTATACAATACTAACACTCTAACTAATGATAATCAACTTGTACTAAAATACCATATCCATATGAAACAAGTAAAAAATTAATTAAAAATGAGGCTGAGATGTTGACCTGTCCATTGCACAAGCAGGGGGAGAGCTATGTTTTTTTTTCATTTTTTCTTTCCTCTTCCCCCTCCCCAAACTAAATGTTCAAAAAAAATTAATAGCTAGTAAGAAATAAGTTCTTAAGAATTTTTGTAAGAACTAAACCCTTAAAATCATGCTCAATTCAAGTATGTAAACGTAAAAAAAAAAATTCATCCTTGCTTCAGTAAGGTTGCATGTATGCAATCTTCGCACTAGCATCTGGAGATGCAAAAAAAAATCTATTTTATATCCTCAAAAACCACTTTATCTTTTTTACAATCTCATTTTACAACTCACCCAACATCCCAGTTTCTATTTACATACAACTTATTAAAATAATATAAACACCCCCATCAAATAATAATATAAATATAAAGAGAGAGAGAGAGAGAGAGAGAGAGAGAGAGAGAGAGAATTGAATAAAATATAGTATTTTAGTTTACAAACTCATGAACAGTAAGATATAAGAGCTTACTATTCACATATTGTAAAAAATTTAAGTATACATCCCCAGATGAAGCTCTTTTTTCAAATGGTTATTGGCTATTTTAGCAACTGGGGGGGGGGGGGGGGGAGGTCTTCCCCTCACACTCTCTCGTCTTACTTTTTATTTTTTTTATTAGGTAGTTTGTATTATTTTATTGGATTATATGTAAAAATAAAAACTGGAATGTTGAGTGTATTGTTGAATGGGGATGTTGGGTGTATTGTTGAATGGGTTGGTAAAATAGATAAAGTTGTATTTGGAGATGTAAAATAGGTGTTTTTTTACATCCCCATTGCTAGCGCTCCTAGAATCTTACTTCACCTTTCAATTTGCATTTTTCAATTCTCTACTTTCCCGCCACCTTCCAAAATACCTCATCACTAAATACAAGTGTTCTCATAGTCTCATACTTAATTCTCTTCAATCTCTTTACTCTTCCGTTTCTTCTTCTCCTATTTCATTTTTCTTTTACTTCAATTTATATTTATTTAATGTATGGTTGATGATTTTTTTCCGTTTTGTTAAGTTGTAATTTTTCGTAGTATTCATGCTTTTATTTCCTTGTATTTTTTTGGAGTTTAATGTATATGAGTTAGGTATAGAGTTGGTCAAGATTTATATATCCAGTGAAAATTGGGACTAACTCACGAGTATCTTAGGACTATAGCACTCGAGAGATAACATCTGAGGAGTGCGTGAAGAAGTTCAAAAATATGTTACAGCTTAGGTGTCTCTAAAGTGGGGCCTACCTGCAAATTTCCTGCGAGTAACGTTGACAGCTCATTTACTTGATCCAACCCTCCTACTTTTTTCCTATACCATATATACTCTAATTTCCTATGAATTTGTAAGGAGATTTTTTGAGAGAAAACCCAAGAAAAACCATTGGAGAGTTAGTAATTTTGAGCCTACAAATTACTACTCAATTCCTTTAGATTTTCTCTACTCTCTTCCCTCTCCTATTGACTTACCTTAAGAGGAGATTAACCCAAACATAACCTACACAATTATTGAGTCTTGAGTGCATCTTGAACATTGGGAAGCATTGTTACTTAGCCCAAATTCAACTGGTAAGGCATGGTAGTGCAACCAGTCAATGTTGCAAGATCAGGAAAACTAGAAATGAAAAGACTCTGTGAAATCTATTGGTAGTTAAAGCTTGGAGGGATTAAGTACAATAGATAAATTAGGCTTGGAAGGTCTTTTTGTTATTACTGTACTCCAACTTATTCTCTTAATGAATCCGTTGGGAGACCACAATTTGATTCTCTATAACCACTCTAAAAATAGGCCCGCGTGGTGTGATGTTGAAGGCCTTAAAAAATTTAAGTGTGTTTTCCTCATCACCAATTGGTTTTGAGGTGGAATGACATAGCTCACGGTTCGAAAAATGGTATCAGAGTCATGGTCATGGGTTCGTGTCACGGGAGTATCATTCTGAGGGAGGGATTGTTGGGGGGACCACAATTTAACTCTCTACAACCACTCTAAAAACAGTCATGCGTGATCTGATGTCGAAGGTCATAAAATTTTTGAATATCTTCCTCATCACCAATTGATTTTGAGGTAGAATGGCACAGCTCACAGTCCGACGAAATTAATTCAACTTGTCAAGCAGTGGAGAGGTTTTTCCGCCAAATTCTCCATTTTTCCTCTTCGATAGCATATCTAGTATTATTTTCGTTTGCACTCTTTTACTTATTATCTTTACTTGATTGCTTTGTTCAATTATGTCCATCCATACTGTAGTAGGGTAGTTCAGTTAGTTAATTGGCTAATTATGTAAATTCCACTTTAATTGTGTTTAGCGTAAAATTAATTGAACCGTAATTGGGTCTAAATCAGCACCTAGTTATTGGCTAGTGTAATTTCACTTCTATTTATTAAATCAATTGATATTCTATATTCATTATTTTTATCTAGTATTTTGTTTTAACATACTCAAACAGACATAGTTAGGTAGGATTTAATGGTATGATAAACACATCTAATGCTAGATTACAACATTTCGTACCAACAATACCATTTCGCACACAATTGCCCATGAATTCGCTGGCTTGTACTCAAGCTTTAGCTACACTCAAAGCGAGTTTCATGTTTGAGTTATCAACACAAGAAAAAAAAATGTACAAAATTGACTATAAAAAGCGCTTGGATCTTGTTTTGCATGAGTTTACATGAACAAGGCAAACCACCAGATCTTGAGTAATAAAGTCCCAATATAAAATTTACAAATAAATGTATTGCATTTTGATGTGCAATTATTAATTTATAGGTTGTAAGAGGCCTAGTAAGTTTTGAGTATATTTGAACTCTAATTCAAGTTCAAGAGAAGACCAAGGTTCAAGTTCAAAAATAACAAAGTTTGTGTAATCTTGATTCATGCTCGACCTGTGGAGATTTGTGCATATCTATTATCAGATTGGTTTCAATAAATCATCATGAAGCTAGGGTTTCATAGTTTCCAAGTCATCCTATGATATTCCTATGAAGAATGATGAAGCAGGAAGGCCCATGATGATTGAACTTGCACATTCGAGACCCCACTTGATATGATTGTCTTGTGAGAAGAATCAACCCAAGACCAAGCACTTTTTGGGAGTTGGCAAATATTGGACTTTGGGCTGCATGTTGCGTTCAAGTTGCAGTGCCATTTTGGATGAGCATCAGCAAAGATGCTGATAAATGTTTGTTGTGCATCAATGAGCGTTGGGACTGATACAAGGAGGGCTTGCAAACTGAGACCACCCAAAACCTCCTATAATTTGTTCAATGGTTTCATCTAGAGACAAAGAAGGAAGGACTTGTTTGGTCCCCGGACTCTTTTGCTCAGCTGAGTGAGTCTCTGTGAGGTTTTCGCTTATATTTGGTAAGGCCATAGTGTAATTGTGCTATGTACAACTTTGATAACTCTTGGCTTGTAGAACTACCATTTAAATAATGATGGTCTTGTGCCCTATGACATTAAATTGTGCTACGTACCTTTCATGTTTTAGCTTTTATTTAATTGTTCAATTATTTGGCATATTACATCTCAACGATTACTTCAATAACTGCATGGCATCCCCATTAATTAATTCCCAAAATTCTTAATCCAAGGTAAGGTATATTCCAATCTCATACAAATATCCATGTGTACGAGGAATGGCTACTTTTATTGTTTTAAGAAAAACACAAATTTTCTCAATCTACTGGTACAAAGTAAGCCGATTACCATGAATACAAACACAATAGCTAACGTTGTATACATCGGAATATCAGGAAACCAAAGCAAATATCAAATCTACTTGATGCTACGTACACCACTGTTCCATGGTCAATCTAAGCTGGCGCTTGGTTAGTTCCTTACGTAATACCATTTCTCACACTTGCTCATGAATATGCTTTTCTTGTGATCAATCCCCAGCGAAACTCCCGGCTGCAGAATTTCAACAAGTGTTTGATAAAGCGGACCCTCAGATGCTGAAGTGGCTTTAGGACTTTTTTTAAGGAGGGTCAAAGTGGTTAGGAATTTGTCAAGGGGGCAATTAAAAAATAAAATGAATTTATTTATTTTGCTGTATATACAACTTTGTTTATCGTATACAATAATCTAAAATAGTATTCCAAATTCAATTTAGCATTTAATACAATTATATCTACAATAGTCTAAAAATGTTATTTAATACTTTATAAATTAGTAAGACAACAACCATCGAATGCATAATAACTCGTTATATTTATATGTAATATCGATGAAATAAAAATATACAATAAAGAAGAATAGTAACATACCTAGGAGTAGGACTAAGAGTAAATATAAAACTAAGAAAAAAAAATGTAAGTTTTTTTCTTTTGAAGTGTATAGTTTTTTAGTCATACACGTGGTTACTCTCTTGGAATTGAAGCAAGTACTAAAAGACTTTTTGAACTTGGAAATCTATAAAGCATTTATCAAACTACTTGATCAAATGGAGAGAAAAGCTAAGAAATCATAGAAGCGAGAAAAAGAGATAGAAAGAGAATGAGGAAAGAATCACATATATAAATTGAGATCTATTGGTTGTAATAATGGTGTAATTTTTTTTATGAAGAAGAAAAGTGTAAGGAAAAATAACTTCATTTTGCTATCAATGGAAAAGTAAGCCAGAGTTTCGGAGAGAAAATTTATAATTTTTTAATAAATGAGCAAAAAATTGAAACACTTTTTTCTTTATTATAAAATTAAATATTTTAAGAGTAATGCTACTTACACAACACTTACACAATTATATTATTCATACTTTCTTGTTCATCCATGGTGTTAAAAAGACTTTTACCCTTTGTCTCTGGCAAAATGATCACAATGAAACTACACAATAATATTGTCAATCCAAAAGTTCCAAACGATAAAAATCCATTTCTCTTCCCTCCTGAAGTCAATATCGGAACAAACACTGAACCAAGGACAATTGCTTGCCTGACCAAAGTTGAGGCCGAGTTCCTTACAGTAGTTGGAAACAATTCAATTGTGAATATCATCAACACATTTAATGCCAAAGAGGTGCAGAAGAAAGATGCTAGTTCTAGCCCGATCTGTATGCCTTCTCTACTACTGCCTACTACAACACACATTATGCTGCATATGCCACTTATTATACAGAAGGCAAACAATGAACCTTTCCTTTTCCATCTTGATATAAAGAACAAGGTTACTAAATTTGTAGGTATTAACAATAAGGCATTGAACATGACACCCAAATAGAGGTTGAAACCTAAATTTCTTACACCAAATAACATGCCAAAGTATGCTAATCCAATGCCAAATCCAAGTACCATAGTTGCTAATATCCGTCGTAATGCCCATCTTCTCTTAACTAAGTCCATCAATTTGTGAGGATTACTTGTTGATATTTCTTGCCCAAGATGAATGCTAGATAGTTCCAAGTCTAAACTATTGCCTTCTATAGATGCAAGTTTTCTCAATACTGCTTTGGCTTCTATGTCACGTCCTTCCATGAAAAGCCATCTAGGAGACTCATACACAAAGAAATAAGTAATGATACAGTATGAGATTGCTGGAATAGAAGTACAGATATAAAGAATTCTCCATGATGAACCTCTGTTTAAATAGGCCGCAGCTGGTAAAGATAATATCCCGAATGAATACATGACAAATGTCATTGTCCCTATTTGTCCACGCCACTGTTTTCCCACTCTCTCGGTTAACAAAATCAAAGTGCATGTTGTAATTGATCCACGGCCAAACCCGCTTAGAAGTCTCAAGGTCGAGTACATCCAAATGTTAATCGAGAATGCTGTGAAAAGCGAGGTAAAGCACATTATTAGGCATGAGAGGTAAAGCAAGTTCTTCCTACCAAGACGGATGTCGCCAAGTGTAGCAAGACTTAATCCACCAACTATGCTGCCTATGAAGAAAGCTGAAGCAGGAAGTCCTGTGATGAATGAACTAGCACATTCGAGACCCCATTCCGATATGATTGTCTTATGAGAAGGTTCATCCCAAGACCAAGCACTTTTTGGGAGTTGGCAGATATTGGAGTTTGAGTTGCATGTTGTGTTGAAGTTGCAACGCCAATTTGGCTCTGCATCAGTAAAGATGCTTATAAATGATTGTTGTGCATCAAATAAAGCTGGGACTGATACAAGGATGGCTTGAATGAATTGAGACCGTCCAAAACCTCCTAAAATTTGTTCAATTGTCTCATCTAGAGACAAGGGAGGAAGGACTTGGTTGAGTCCTGGAGTCTCTTGGTCAGCAGAGCTAGTCCCCGTGAGATTATGGGTTGTAGTTGATATTTCCATAAATCTTTGATGACTTTGGCTTGTAGATCTATCACTTCAAGTTCTGATGGTCTTGTTTCATTTAACCTGCATTTGGATATTATTTATAAGTCAATTTTTCATTACTCATTTTAACTCCAAAAATATTTC
Source organism: Quercus lobata (assembly GCF_001633185.2). Lineage (NCBI taxonomy): Eukaryota > Viridiplantae > Streptophyta > Magnoliopsida > Fagales > Fagaceae > Quercus > Quercus lobata. Next base: position 94,096,534 of record NC_044907.1, on the reverse strand, counting down.
AATTTAATAAATAAATAAATTATATCATAGCTATGACCAAACAGGTAACCAAATATTTCATTTTAACTAAAACTTTTCAACTTAATAAATTTAAATAAATTGCATCGCATGTCATAACAAATAAGTCACCACAAACACTAAACAACAAACCAAATAAATTATTCTGTTCAGACAAAACAAATAAAAAAACAACATATTTATACACACACCATTGCAAATAGGATATAATTTTGTCAAGAGAAAAATAAACCAACCAATCAATGCTAAATAACAAAACAATAAACAGTGTGTTGAAGACAGAAGCATTACAAACGACAAAAGCAACAGCACTGAAAACGACAGAAGAGAAACACGGCTGAAGAACAGAATGACAGAAGCAAGAGGAGACTTGAAACGGAGCATTTTGATTAATGAAGTCACACAGGACACACGTGCGAAAGGAACACAGAGTTTAGTTAGAGAGGAAACCAGTTGTCAAATTGTAATTGATTGATTAGTTGAAAAACGGTTAATTAGTTTAGCACCGCACCTGGAGTAATGCTCTGTTTTTGGGATTGTATATAAGTAGCTCAGTTAGTAATTATATTTCAATTAATTCATTTTGTATCATTCATTCAGCTAATGAGAATTTCAGTTTCTTTCTACTCTCTGTTATTTTACATGGTATCAGAGCACATTTTCTCTCATTTTCTCTCTTGCCAAATAGAAATTTTCTCTTGATTTTCTTCGTTTTCTTGGTCTCTCATGGCTTCAAACTCAACAAGTGCACCTTCTTCTTCGTCTGCACCAACTGGAAGTGTAGCTATGGCAGATGAATCTGCTAACAACCCCTTTTTCTTACCAGCGAATGAAAATCCTGGTTTGGTTCTTACATCTCAGCCTCTCGTTGGCCCTGAGAACTACATGACCTGAGCGAGATCTGTGTTTCTGGCTCTGAGTTCCAGAAATAAGTTTGGATTTGTCAATGGTTCAATTTCAGAACTAGATCCAACCTCACCTTTCTTCAATTCCTGGAATAGGTGCAACACTACGATCCTATCATGGCTGACCAATTCACTTAGTCCTGATCTTAAGGCTAGTGTTATGTACATAAATTCAGCAAGGGATTTATGGATTGATCTCAAGAATAGGTTATCTCAGGACAACACTCCAAGACTGTTTGAGCTTCAAAAGGACATTTCACATTTGGTTCAAGGATCACTCTCGGTGGGTTCTTACTTTACCAAATTCAAGACTCTATGGGATGAGTTTGTGAATAATCAACCTTTCACAGTGTGCAATTGTGCTTGTGTTTGTGGTTCTAAGTCGTCTCAGCTAGGTGCACAGCATAAAGAACATGTTTTTCGATTTTTAATGGGCTTGAATGACAGTTATGGGACCTTGATTGGGCAAATCTTGCTTATTGAGCCTTTTCCCCCTCTTAGCAAGGTGTGCTCATTGGTTTTACAAGAAGAGAAAAGGAGAAATATTGGCAGCACTGTTAATGTGGTTCAGCAATTGGATCCTGTTGCTATGTATGTGAATGGTAGTAAGTCATTTCAAGGTAATCAAGGTCATGCTGGTAATCAAGGTTATGCTCGGAATAATGGAGGTCAAGGAGGTAACTTCAAGAAGGAGAGACCAATTTGCACTTACTGTGGCTTCACTGGTCACATAGCAGATAAGTGCTACAAACTTCATGGGTACCCTCCAGGGTATAAGCCAAAAGGTGGAAATAAGGCTATGGCTAATCAAATCACAGGAAGTTTTGGTTTTGATGGTCTTCGTAATATTCAACCTTGTGATACTAATCAGTTCAACATTGGTCTTCAGACTCCTTTTGGTGTTTCACAGCCAAATTTTGGAGGTTTTCCTGGTGGTTTTGGTCCTCAGAATTGTCAACAGACCACTCAGCCTCAATGCCCAATTTCTCAGGTTTAATGTGAACAGCTTCTCAATTTTCTAAAGGCTCATACTGCATCTAGTTTAGGTTTTGGTACTCCAAATGGCATTGGTACTCAGACTGCTTCACAGGTTGCTTCAGTGATGGCACCTGCTCTTTCTCTTACTACAGCTAATTCATTTTCTACAGCTGCTTCAGTTTCTTCATCTTCTTCCAATTTCTCAGGTAATCCCTTTTGGTTTGCCCCCAATTTGTCTCATTCTATTTTTTCAGCCCAAGTCATTGATAGACATTGTTTTAAGTCTAATTCTTGGATTCTTGATACTGGGGCTACTAATCACATGGTGCACTCAGTATCACAATTAACCACAATCACTTCTATAGTCCATTCTTGTGTCTATTTGCCAAATGGGGAAAAGGTTGTAGTAACACACATTGGCACTGTGCAAATTTCTCCTACACTCACACTCACAGATGTATTGTGTGTTCCATCTTTTAATTTCAATCTCATTTCAGTCAGCAAACTCACTCAGCATAAACTTTGTTGCCTTATATTTCTTGGTGATTGGTGTTTCATCCAGGACCTTGCTCAATGGAGCATGATTGGTCTGGGTAAGCAAAGCAATGGTCTATACTTGCTTCAAGCTTCTGTTCCTCCATCAAGATCAGCTGCTCTTGCCAATAATGTCAATCACATTTCTTCTTTAGATTTGTGGCATTCTAGATTAGGACACCTTTCTTTGTCAAAACTTCAATTGTTGAAGCACTTTGTAGATATTGATGTTCAAAATAAGGCTACTTGCTGTGATGTATGCCATTTTTCAAAGCAAAAGAGGCTTTCTTTTCCCTCCAGCTCTCATGTAACCACTAAGCCTTTTGAATTGATTCATTGTGACCTATGGGGTCCCTTTTCTGTTAATACCATTGATGGTTACAAATATTTTTTGATTATTGTGGATGATTTTACTAGATGCACATGGGTTTACTTGCTTAAACATAAATCTGAAACTCAATTTCTGTTTCCTAAATTTGCATCAATGGTTTCAACTCAATTTGATAGTAAGATCAAAACCATTCGAAGTGACAATGGTACTGAGTTTTTCTTGAAACAATTTTTTCATTCTAATGGCATTTTGCATCAACTCTCCTGTGTTGATACTCCTCAGCAGAATGGTATTGCTGAAAGAAAGCATCAGCACATCCTCAATGTTGCAAGAGCTTTGAAGTTTCAAACTCATATTCCTTTATGTTTTTGGGGTGACTGCATCTTGACTGCTGTTCATCTCATCAATAGAATTCCTTCTAAAGCATTAGGCAATAAGAGTCCCTATGAAATGCTTTTCAATTCTTCTCCATCTTATCACCACTTAAGGACTTTTGGCTGCTTGTGTTTCATTTCTACTTTATCTCACAATAGGCACAAGTTTGCACCTAGGGCTAGAAAATGTGTGTTTCTTGGCTATCCTCATGGCATTAAAGGTTACAAGGTTCTTGATGTTGAGTCCAATTCAATCTATATTTCCAGAGATATTATCTTTTATGAAACTCTCTTTCCTTATGCTGAATGTTCTCAACCCTCTACTTCTTATTTGGATGATTTTGTTTTTCCTCATACCACCATAGATTCTATTGAGTCTGTCCTTGTTCCTTGTTCTTCCTCCATTCCTCATTCTACTTCAATTCCTATCCCTGACCCTAGTTCTATTTCTGTGGAACCTGTTTCTACAGAACCTGTTTCTATTGATTCCATTGGTTCTGATGTTCCTACTTCTTCCCAGTCTTGTGATCCTTTTCCTTATCCTTCTGGTTCCAATGTTCCCCTTAGAAAGTCTACTAGGTCCCACAAACCTCCTTCTTACTTGTCTGATTACTCTTGTAACTTTGCCCGTACCAAACCCAGTTCAGGTCTGCCTTATGTTCATTCAGATCATTTGAGTTACTCACATCTTGGACCTACCTTTCATTCTTTTGTCATGGCTGTTTCTTCCATTCCATCCGAGCCTGTCTCTTTTCAGCAGGCAGTGGAATTTCCTGAATGGAGAGCTGCCATGGACAAAGAAATTGAAGCTTTAGAGGTGAATGATACTTGGACTTTAACCCCTTTGCCTCTTGGTAAGTCAGCCATTGGATGTAAGTGGGTTTATAGAGTTAAATACTTACCTGATGGTACTATTGAGAGGTACAAAGCTAGGCTTGTAGCCAAGGGTTTCACTCAAAAGCATGGGCTGGACTACTCAGAAACTTTCTCTCCAGTTGCAAAATCAGTTTCAGTTCGGATTGTTTTGTCATTGGCTGCTGTGAAAGGGTGGTCTCTTCATCAAATGGATGTAAATAATGCTTTTCTTCATGGGGAGTTACTTGAGGATGTTTACATGTGTTTACCACCAAGCTTTCACAGCAAGGGGGAACATCATTTGGTTTGCAAACTGAATAAGAGTCTCTATGGTCTCAAACAAGCATCCAGACAATGGTTTGAGAAGTTTTTTTCAACTATTCTACAAATGGGGTTTGTCCAATCCAAGTCTGACTACTCCTTGTTTACTCATACACAAGGAGCTTCATTCACAATTTTGTTGGTATATGTTGATGATATACTTTTGACAGGAAACAATGTTGCTTGTGTTAATAATTTGAAGAAAGTTCTTGATGATAAGTTTGGTTTGAAGGATCTAGGCTCATTGAGGTATTTTCTAGGATTGGAAGTTGCTAGAATTGATGAAGGTATCAGTCTTAACCAAAGAAAATATGCTTTGGAAATCCTCAAGGCATATTCTTCCCAAGCAACACAGAGTTGCATATCAAGGCCTTCTGTGATGCGGATTGGGCTGGATGCCCAGACACAAGGAGGTCCCTCACTGGTTATGAAGTATATTTGGGAGATTCCTTAATTTCTTGGAGATCAAAGAAACAAGGAGTCGTGTCCAGATCCTCAGCTGAAGCTGAGTATAGGGCTGTGGCAAGTGTAGCCTGTGAAATCACTTGGGTTTTGCAATTGTTGAAGGACTTAAGGATTGAGCATTCAAGACCAGCTATGCTATTTTGTGATAACCAGGCCGCACTGTATATAGCAGCAAACCCGATCTTTCATGAAAGAACCAAGCACATAGAAGTTGACTGTCATTTAGTGAGAGATAAAATTTTGGAGGGAATGATTAAGACTTTCCATGTTGCTACGAATTCACAGGTTGCAAACATCTTCACAAAAGCTTTGGGTTTTTCATCTTTTGTGAGATTGACAGAGAAACTAGGATTGAAAGACATTTTTCAACCAAAGCTGTTAAAGGAGCAATCTGAGCAATTACAGATAGCTTCCTTAGTTCAAGTTACAAAGTCTAATACTCTGAACTTGAGGAGGAGTGTTGAAGACAGAAGCATTACAAACGACAGAAGCAACAGCACTGAAAACGACAGAAGAAAAACAAGGCTGAAGAACAGAACGACAGAAGCAAGAGGAGACTTGAAACGGAGCGTTTTGATTAATGAAGTCACACGGGACACACGTGCGAAAGGAACACAGAGTTTAGTTAGAGAGGAAACCAGTTGTCAAATTGTAATTGGTTGATTAGTTGAAAAACGGTTAATTAGTTTAGCACCGCACCTGGAGTAATGCTCTGTTTTTGGGATTGTATATAAGTAGCTCAGTTAGTAATTATATTTCAATTAATTCATTTTGTATCATTCATTCAGCTAATGAGAATTTTAGTTTCTCTCTACTCTCTGTTATTTTACACAGTGGCACAGCCAAGAATTTCTTCTGTGGGGAGAAGCTAAATATAATTAAATTCTTAAGTAAAAAAGTTGTCTTACTTTTTTTTCATGGAAGTAAAATCATTTATAATTGAGTCTGTAACTACATTTTATAGCTATATGACTATATCAATTTCTATATACACAGTTACACAATTTCTTAAATTTATATTTTCATCTCATACACCGGTATAATCTCATATTAATTATTGAAATTTAGGACCATGTTCTAAGGGAACAATTTATACTTATATATATTCATTTTCTTAAGTTCATATAATCTACGAGCCTTTTTAAGGGATTCATTATCTAAAGATTCAATCTTTAGGACAAAGGGTTAAGATTGAATGAACAATAAGTGTTAACTACCAAGCAAATACAGTTAGATAAAATTAAATAATTTAGCAAATCTCATCGACAAATATATTAATATACAATATAAACAATAGTATCATATATATATATATATATATATATACACTACACGGTAATATATTATAAATTTTATTTATAATATATATTTTAAATACTAAACAAAAATGTAAAGAAATTGACAATCACAAAGTTATTTACTATTGTTTTTAATGAGATCGGCAGACAAGACAACCACAAAAGCAGTCTACTTTAGTCTTCACCCTTCAGCAGAGTACACTAGCATTCACAGATTAGAGAGAATGACTAAATAACAAACGATAAAAATAGAAAACCCAGTTCACCAGTGAGCGAGGGAGAGAGACAGAGAGAGAGATTACCAGCAGAGCTTTGGCTACAGCAGAATGGCCTCAGGAGAGAGAACTTATAGAAAGAGAGAGAGAGATGGAGTCGATGTAGCACTCTCTTCCTTTAGAAATTGTGCTCATTTCTCTCACATTCATGATGGACTCCACCATGAATTTAATGAGTAGACTCCACCATGAATATAAAAAGATGGAGTATCATTGTCCATGTTCTAGGGGACCAAGAATACCTAAGAATTACTCGCTTTTGAATAGGAAACCTGGACTTTTTTTGGTAAGTTTTTGTTAATACCGCCAATAATAACAAGTAACAACCTGTTATCTAAAATATGTTATGAAAGTGTTGTGAAGTTAGCATTTTTTTTTTTTTTTTTTTTTTTTTGGTTAACTAGGATAAGTTTTCCTAATTGGTAAAATTTTGTTTTTGAGTGGGGACCCAAGTCAAATTTTTCTTTGGCCCAAATCAAATTAGGCCGAGAATGCCTTTTTTTTTTTTTTTTTTTTTTTTTTTTTTTTTTTTTTTAACTTCAGGGGAGCCCTGGCCACAACGTGGGTCCTTCGAAATGTGTTGAATCGCAATATGGAACTATGTTTATGAAAAGGGCAAAAGGCAAATATTGGAGTGACATAAATGTGATTGAATAAATGCTTTTTAGTTGTTTTAAGCTAAGGAGAGTGTGTGCCACGTCCAGCATTTATGAATGACAATTGACACATTACCAACCTTGGGAAAATATTTGTATGGGTTTTGATTCTTCTTAATTCCACGTCTCTTTCATATCATTCACTTTTATGTATTTAAATATAGACATTATCGCTTCAATTATGAATATGAATGTGAGATATCAAAATGGATATGAATAACTAATATGTTATTTAATCTTAGAAAGATCGATTACAATTTTTTAAAATTTTGTTGGATCGTAGGTTCTAGTAATACAACAGTTACACAAAAAGTAGATTGTTGCTTTAGTTTGATGATAAAGAGTATAATCATCATAAGCAAACGCCATAAATCAAAACTTTATAGAAAACCTTGGAATACCTAAGAATTACTCACTTTTGAATAGGAAACCTGGACTTTTTTTGGTAAGTTCTTGTTAATATCGCCAATAATAACAAGTAACAACATGTTATCTAAAATATGTTATGAAAGTGTTGTGAAGTTAGCATTTTTTATTTTTTATTTTTTTATTTTTTTTGGTTAACTAGGATAAGTTTTCCTAATTGGTAAAATTTTGTTTCTGAGTGGGGACCCAAGTCAAATTTTTCTTTGGCCCAAATCAAATTAGGCCGAGAATACTTTTTTTTTTTTTTAATTTTTTTAACTTCAGGGGAGCCCTGGCCACAACGTGGTTCCTTCGAAGTGTGTTGAATCGCAATATGGAACTATGTTTATGAAAAGGGCAAAAGGCAAATATTGGAGTGACATAAATGTGATTGAATAAATGCTTTTTAGTTGTTTTAAGCTAAGGAGAGTGTGTGCCACGTCCAGCATTTATGAATGACAATTAACACATTACCTAGCCTTGGGAAAATATTTGTATGGGTTTTGATTCTTCTTAATTCCACGTCTCTTTCATATCATTCACTTTTATGTATTTAAATATAGACATTATCGCTTCAATTATGAATATGAATGTGAAATATCAAAATGGATATGAATAACTAATATGTTATTTAATCTTAGAAAGATCGATTACAATTTTTAAAAGTTTTGTTGGATCATAGGTTCTAGTAATACAACAGTTACACAAAAAGTTGATTGTTGCCTTAGTTTGATGATAAAGAGTATAATCATCATAAGCAAACGCCATAAACCAAAACTTTATAGAAAAAATAAAAAAATAAAAGCATTGGCTGGATCTAATATTTATAGAATAATGTTGTAGCTAGCTAGCCATTAACTATTTAAGACATTACAGTTCCTGATATTTGACTCTATTATCGAAGGATTTTTGGCCAGCACCATCCGGTGTTACTACCCTATGATCTTCCTTATTTTATTTCATGTTTCATTTGGTCTTCTAGACAATCTAGACAAAGAATTCGACTAACGATCTCAAGCATCATCAATATTATTAATGTATTTTGACAAGGTCTTTGGGTGTCAATATCTTCGATTCAAAAATGTTGAACACTAAGTTTGAACCTTTTTATTTTATTTTTGAAAAACAAAACAAAAAATTTGAACTTGATACTATAGAATGTCATCTCTGTCCTAAGATCAATAATTTTTGCTTTGTTTAGGCAACACACTCCTCTAACCATGATGACAGGCAAAGAGGATAATTATCCCTAAACCTTCTCTTTGTCTATTTCTAAAAATCAATTATAATTTGTCCCTCAGCCAATAACATTTATTTCGTTTGTCTAATTCTGATTTGTTAAAACTTTCCCTCAAACCCATGAACCAATCTTTCTCTCTCTTCTCTCCGTACGTGTGTATTAAAATATTTAGTACTCTCAACCAAAAAAATAAAAAAATCTATCCATGACAAAGGCAGCCTCATTAACACATGCAGCCAACAATTTCTATCTTCTAGCATTAATCGGATTCACCAAGATAATTATCTCCCAGCTCAAATGATATATACACGGAACAAGTGTATGTATATATGGTGTAATATTTTCTTGCCTTTATTAAAGAGTTTTTAAGACCTCACCTTTCTAAATACATTTACACCTCTTACCCAACTTATTTTTAGATAAAAATAATCCAACTGAAATAAATTATATAATACTAACACGCTAACTAATGATAATCAACTTGTACTAAAATGCCATATCCATATGAAACAAGTAAAAAATTAATTATAAATGAGGCTGTGATCTTGACCTGTCCATTGCACAAGCAGGGGGAGAGCTATGTTTTTTTTTTTTTTTTTCCTTTCCTCTCCCCCCTCCCCAAACTAAAAAAAAAAATATAGCTAGTAAAAAATAGGTTCTTAAGAATTTTTGTAAGAACTGGCCCCATTTTTCCATGTTTCATTCAAATTTACTTAATTACATTGACTTTTTTAGTCTTTCTCCATCTCTCCTCCCCCAACACGCCATAACAAGCCCACAACTTTTATGAGTTTTACTATTAGCTTCCCTTAGAGCACTAGCATTGAGGGTGTAAAACCTCCCAATTGCTATTTTAGCAACTAGACCCTTAAAATCATGCTCAATCCAGGTATGTAAACGTAAAAAAATTTCATCCTAGCTTCAGTAAGGTTGCATATATGCAACCTTCGCACTAGCATCCAGAGATGCAAAAAAAATCTATGTTATATCCTCAAAAACCACTTTTATCTATTTTACCATCTTATTTTACAACTCACCCAATATCCTGATTTCTATTTTTACATACAACTCATTAAAATAATATAAACACCCCCCATCAAAAAATAATATAAATATAAAGTGAGAGAGAGAGAAAAAAAATTGAATAAAATATAGTATTTTAGTTTACAAACTCATGAATAGCAAGTTCTAAATATAAGAACTTACTGTTCACATATTGTAAAAAATTTAAGTATACATCCTCGAATGTAGCTCTTTTTTCAAATGGTTACTGGCTATTTTAGCAACTGGGGGGGTGGGGGGGGGGGGGGGTGCTAATGCTAACTGTTCATTAGGTTGTAAAGAAAAAATATATTTTTTTTAATCTTTCACATTCTCTCTCTTCATCTCACACTCTCTCTTCTTACTTTTTATTTTTTTATTAGGTAGTTTATACTATTTGATTGAGTAATATGTAAAAATAAAAACTAAGATGTTGGGTGTATTGTTGAATGGGGATGTTGGGTGTATTGTTGGATGGGTTGGTAAAATAGATAAAGTAATATTTGGAGATGTAAAATAAGTATATTTTTACATCCCCATTGTTAGTGCTCTTCAAATCTTACTTTACCTTTCAATTTGCATTTTTCAATTCTCTACTTTCCCGCCACCATCCAAAATACCTCATCACTAAATACAAGTGTTCTCATAGTCTCATACTTAACTCTCTTCAATCTCTTTACTCTTCCGTTTCTTCTTCTCCTATTTCATTTCTCTTTTACTTCAATTTATATTTATTTAATGTATGGTTGATGATTTTTTTCTGTTTTGTTAAGTTGTAATTTTCCGTAGTATTCATGCTTTTATTTCCTTGTATTTTTTTGGAGTTTAATGTATATGGGTTAGGTATAGAGTTGGTTAGGATTTACACATCCAGTTAAAATTGGGACTGACTCGCGAATATCTCGGGACTATAGCACTCGAGAGATAACAACTGAGGAGTGCCTAAAGAAGTTCAAAAATATGTTACAGCTTAGGTGTCTCTAGAGTGGGCCTTCCTACAAATTTCCTGCGAGTAACGTTGACAGCTCATTTCCTTGATGCAGCCTTCCTCCTTTTTTCTTATACCATATATACTCTCATTTCCTATGAATTTGTAAGGAGAGCTTCTGAGAGAAAACCCAAGAAAAACCATTGGAGAGCTAGTAATTTTGAGCCTACTAATTACTACTCAATTCCTTTAGATTTTCTCTACTCTCTTCCCTCTACTATTGACTTACCTTAAGAGGAGATTAACCCAAACATAGCCTACACAATTACTGAGTCTTGAGCGCGTCTTGAACATTGGGAAGCATTGGTGCTTAGCCCAAATTCAACTGGTAAGGCATGGCAGTGCAACCAATCAATGTTGCGAGATCGGGAAAACTAGAAATGAAAAGACTCTGTGAAATCCGTTGGTAGTTAAAGCTTGGAGGGATTAAGTACAATAGATGAATTAGGCTTAGAAAGTCTTTTTGTTATCGTTGTACTCCAACTTATTCTCTTAATAAATCTGTTTGGGGGACCACAATTTGACTCCCTACAACCACTTTAAAAATAGGCCTGCATAGTGTGATGTCGAAGGCCATAAAAGATTTTAGTGTGTCTTCCTCATCAACAATTAGTTTTGAGGTGGAATGACATAGCTCACAGTCCAACAAATGGTATCAGAGCCATAGTCATGGATTCGAGTCACGGGAGTATCATTCTGAGGGAGGGATTGTTGGGGGAACCACAATTTGACTTCCTACAACCATTCTAAAAATAGGCCCGCGTGATGTGATGTTGAAGGCCATAAAAGATTTGAGTATGTCTTCTTCATAACCAATTGGTTTTGAGGTGGAATGGCATAGCCACAGTCTGATAGAATCAATTCAGCATGTCAGACAGTGGAGAGGTTTTTACGCCGAATTTTTCATTTTTCCTCTTCTATAGCATATCTAGTGTTATTTTCGTTTTCACTCTTTTACTTACTATCTTTACTTAATTGCTTTGTTCAATTATGTCCATCCATGCTGTAGTTGGGTTGTTCAGTTAGTTAATTGGCTAATTATGTAAATTTCACTTTAATTGTGTTTAGCTTAAAATTAATTGAACCGTAATTGGGTCTAAATCAGCACCTAGTTATTGGCTAGTGTAATCTCACTTCTATTTATTAAATTAATTGATATTCTATATTCATTATTTTTATCTAGTATTTCGTTTTAACATACTCAAACAGCCATAGTTAGGTAGGATTTAATGGTATGATCAACACATCTAATGCTATGTTACAACATGTAGTACCAATAATACCATTTCGCACACAATTGCCCATGAATTCGCTGGCTTGTACTCAAGCTTTAGCTACACTAGCGCGAGCTTCATGTTTGAGTTACCAGCACAAGAAAAAAAATGTACAAAATTGACTATAAAAAGCGCTTGGATCATGTTTTGCATGACTTTACATGAACAAGGCAAACCACCAGATCTTGAGTAATAAAGTCCCAATATAAAATTTACAAATAAATGTATTGCATTTTGGTGTGCAGTTATTAATTTATAGGTTGTAAGAGGCCTAGTAAGTTTTCAGTATATTTGAACTCTAATTCTAGTTCAAGGGAAGACCAAGGTTCAAGTTAAAAATAACAAAGTTCGTGGGAAAAAATTGGCCTTTGCTCCTTTCAAAAAAAATCCAGCATTTTGCCCTCTTTCCCAAACTAATTAGGAAAATGTCCCTCTTTTGAAACTCAATTTTCTCAAAATCAAGTTAAACCCTATAGTGGCGTTTTTAAGGAGCCTATAGTGATGTTTTAAGGATCTATAGTAGCATTTTGTAACTCGATCTCTATGAAGTCGAGTTATAGGTAAAAAAAAGAAAAAAAATTGCATGTAACTCAACTTCATGGAGATCAAGTTACAAAACGCCACTATAGGTTCTTAAAACATCACTATAGACTCCTTAAAACGCTACTATAGGGCTCCAGAATTTTTTTTTTTTTTTTTTATAACTCGATTTTGAGAAAATCGAGTTTCAAAAGAGGGGCATTTCCCTAATTAGTTTGGAAAATGGGGCAAAATGCTGGATTTTTTTTTTTTTTTTTGAAAGGGGCATTTGCCTATTTTCTCCAAGTTTGCGTAATCTTGATTCATGCTCGACCTGTGGAGATTTGTGCATTTCTATTATCAGATTGGTTTCAATAAATCATCTTGAAGCTAGGGTTTCATAGTTTTCAAGTCAAGATACAAAAGCAATCCTAAGGCACGTTTTTCAGGACATTTGTAGAGTTGTGTGATGTACACAAGTAAAGAAGTTTTTTTATCTCTAGAAGCACCAACTAGAGATCAAAGTACATGATTTTAAAGATTTGATGATCTAGATAAAGGTGGTGCATCTAGTTAACAAAAAGTGGTTGGAGTGAACTCAATCTTGAACAGGTGTTGTTGGTTCTAGGTCTATCCACGGTTTGATTCAGATCAAATTTTGGCTCAACCCGCATCCGACCTGAACTGATTGGGTGGAGCCACCATCAACCTGCCGCCAACCAGGAGGAGAATCGGATTAGGCCAGTCAGAGCTTCAACGGATGTCAGGCGAATCGGTAAGGGTTAAAGATCTAGAAAACAACAAGAATCTGACGAGAAAAGATGAAAAACGGCCAAAATCCGGAGAGAAAAAAAATTACAAAATGGCCTAAATCCAGCAAGATCTTGCCAGATCCAGTGAGATCTCGCCTATTTTCGACAAGATGTCGGCTAGATCTAGCGAAATCTCGCCGGATCTAGCTAGATCTTCCCGAAAAAATCCCAGTATTCGCCGAAAAACACAGATGGAGGACTCACATACTTTGTAGGTAGACTATCTTGAAAAAATCTCAGTATTCGTCGGTCATTTTCTTACATACTCTGTACGTAGACTATCTTCAACATGATCTTTTTGACTTGCTATGACCTCTTTAGGCAATTCTTCAAAAGATTGTTCATCATTTATGACCACATTGGCTAATTCCATCACTATTTTGGTCTTGAGGTTATACACCCTATAGGCTTTGCTTGAGCTAGAGTATCCTAGGAAGATTCCTTTATCACTTTTGGCATCAAATTTTTCAAGATTCTCATGATCTCAAAGTATGTAACAGTCACTTCCAAATACTCTAAAGTATTTTACTACAAGCTTTTTCCCTCTCAAGAGTTCATATGGAGCCTTCTTAGTGCTGGGTTGAAAGTATACTGTGTTCAGTATGTGACAAGTAGTATTCACTGCTTCTCCCCAAAATGACTTTGCCAGATTTTTGTTATGCAACATAACTCTAGCCATTTCTTGAAACACTCTATTCTTCCTTTCCACAACTCCATTTTGCTGAGGTGTCTTGGGAGCAGAAAATTCTTGCTCGATTCCTTGATTACAACAGAAAGAGTCAAGTTTGGAGTTTTCGAACTCTTTCCCATGATTACTCCTGATATTGGCAACCATCACATCATTCTCAATCTGAAGTCTTTTGCATAGATAGATAATATGTTCTGGTGCTTTAAATTTATCTCTTAGTAGAATAGCCCATATGTATCGAGTGAAATCATCTACCACAACTAGTATACACTTCTTTCCTCCAAAACTTTGAACCCTTGCTGGACCCATTAGAACAATGTGAAGTAACTTTTAAGGACCCAATAGCTTATGAGTAGCCAAAGCATCTTAAACACGACGATAATCACATAAAGTAAATTTTTATGGTATTTCATTAAGAATAAAGGCATCGAACTTGTTAAGAACATATTTTATGTAATTGGCTAATCCTTTGACAAAATGCACGTTATTTGTAATTAGGTAGATCTAGGATGGGTTAGTACTTCAAGAAACATGTTGTTCAAGCCAAGTATTAAAACCATGAAGATTGGACCAAGAAACAAGTGAAGAAAAGCTATTCATTAAAACTCGACAGATACCTCGACAGAAACAGTATCTATTGAGACTTAAGAACGAAGCTTGACAGAAGCTCGACAGAAGCTGAATCTGTCGAGATCTACGAAATCAAAATTTTCAGATCTGATTTTCGGCTCATGCTGACATGTATGTGTAGGGTTTCTTTTCTCATAACCCTAAACATATATAAGACTTATTTTAAAGGTCATTATACATGGAGAACATATACAGAAAGTGACCTAGTGCCTTATTCTCTCTACAAGAAGTTACTGCGTCTTTTCTGCCTTAGGGTTTTGTAACCAAGTACTTCTTGATCTTCATTGTTGATGAAGTGAAGAACTTTGCAGCCAACAACATCTTCAAGTTGCTGGAGTTAATCACGTACTGAGATCCGTGCAAAAAGGTGGCATTCATATATTGAAGAGTTCAGAGGTTCTGAAGCGGTAGAAGGTTTCTACTGTAAGTTCATCTACGAGGATTGTAGAGTCTAGGGACAAAGGTTTTATACTAGATCTGAAACTTCTCTTTACTATAGTGAATTGCTTTTCACAAAGGTTTCCCCCAGGTTTTTTTACTGTGAAACTAATTTGTTTCATTAGTTTTCCTAGGTCATCATATCTTGTCTTATTTACTATTTTGTTGTGCATGATATTGACATTATATTGATGTTTATTTGTTTTAACAAGGTTTATTCATAATAAATCTAATTAACAACTTTGGTTTAAAACTTGTTAATTCTATAATTCTATCAACCGGAGTCTAAATTTCCCAACAAGTGGTATCAAAGCGGGTACACTCTGATTGGATTAATTTCCTAAGTGTGATCCTTGACCCCCGTTGTCATGGATCGTGGATAATCTCTTTTGATTCCTCCTTTGTTTGATGGTACTAACTATGCTTACTAGAAAGTTCGTATGAAAGCTTTTTTGCAGGCTCTTGATGAAAAAGTATAGCAAACTGTTGAAGTTGGCTGGATTAAGCCAAAGGAAGCGCCAGTGGATTGGGATGAAGCAAAGATCAAAGCGGCAAATTTCAACAGTAGGGCTTTGAATGCTCTGTTTTGTGGGGTGACCAATGAGGAATTCAAGAAAATATCATCCACAAAAGTTGCCAAGGAAGTATGGACCATTCTTGAGACCACCTATGAAGGTATCAAGGCAATAAAGACTGTGAAGCTTCAAAGACTCACTAGTAGTTTTGAAGAAATAAGGATGGAGGAGGATGAGACCTTTGATGGCTTCTATTCTAAACATAAGGATATTGTGAATTTTGCCTTTAACCTTGGAGAATCTATAGCAAAATCTAAAATTGTTAGGAAAATCCTTAGGTCCTTACTTGAAAGATTCCATGCCAAGATCACTACCATTGAAGAAGTGAAGGACATTGATCAAATTCCTTGGACTGAGCTTGTAAGGAACCTTCAAACCTAAGAGATGGGATTAGGTTTAATGGGAAAATGTGGAAAAAGTAGAAACTTGGCTCTTATAGGTATAGAGGAAGAGATTGATGACTCTGAACATGAAAGCGAAGATGAAGATGAAGATGAAGATGAAGATGATGATGATGATGAGGATAAGGATCTAACCTTCATAGTTAATGAGATTATCAAGCTTCTTCAATGTAAGAAAAAGGATAAGGACAAACCTCCTAAGAAATCTAAATCCTCTAGGAATGGTAAGAGTGAGAAACCCCTTATCCAGTGCCATGAGTGTAAAGGTTTTGGTCATATGAGGATAGAGTGCTCAAACTACCTTATGAAGGAAAAGACCAAGAAGTCAAAAGATAAAGGGTTGATTGCTACCTTAAGTGATATTGAGAATGACTTTTCTGATGAGTATGTGTTTGAATGTGGTTATTATATGACTTTTGCTGCCACAACCGATAAGCTGATTGTGGAGAGTGTTAGTGACAATGAGGATTCTTCTAATGATGAGGTACCCAAGAAGTTAACCCTTCAGGAAGCCTATGATAAGGTATGCACTGAATTTATAAAATCTGAAATGACTTCTCATCTTTGTAGAAAAGAGCTTAATAAGGTAAAAACTGAAAAAGCTGAACTGATAGTCAAACTAGATGAGACTACAAGGTTAGTTGAGACTCTTGTTGTGGAGAACACCTCATTGGATGAGAATGTGAAGAATCTCGAGGTTGAGCTTAGTTAAGTTAGAACTCAAATAGAGAGGATGTCTAGTGCAAAGCTTAATCAGGTATTGAGTGCTCAAAAGCTTAGTTCTGACAAGACTAGCTTAGGATATGCCGTTTCCTCTGGCCCCTCCTCTTCCATGGCTTCTGGATCAAAGACTATCTTTGTGCCCCAATCTGAGAAAAGTGATAAAGGTATGAAATCCATAATTGATTGGTCTATTTCTAAATCCTTTGTTAGACCTCACTCTAGGAAGTCTAGTAGTTCTAAAACTACTCATGTTTGTCACCATTGTGGTGTTTTTGGACACATTCATCCTAATTACTTCAAGTTGTATTTCCAAACGATTACAGGTTCCCTCTCAAGGTTCAACACCTTTGTTTGGAGAGTTGTTAAAATTTTTGAACTTTTTAACTCAATTTCAGGAGAATTCTAATTCTTTTATGTCTTTTAGCAGACATACTAGGACACGTGTCTTTTCATCTTCACGGCCAAAGACTTGTGCTATTTGGGTGAGAAAGGAGCCTAAGACTTAATTGTCTTTTCTATCTGTCCTCTACTTTAATTCTTTCTATCTAAAGTAAGACTTTTTTGCTTGATTTATTATCTATTTTTGGAATCATGCTTTCATGCATCTGCATCTATCTTCATACTTTCATGTTGTTTGTCTATTTTTGTTTGGTTGTTTAGTTTTTATTTTGTTTTGTCTTCAAAATAAATAAATAAATAAAAGAAAAAAAAATCAGAAAAATACAAAAACAATGTGTTTGTATATGTTGGTACTTGTGTACCTTGGATGGCCATTGAAACAAAATTTTCTTAACTTTGTATCTCTTGTAGCTTAGATGAGCATCTCAATGCACAACTAAGCAAGTGAGCTTTATGGCTCATATTTGTGATGAGTACGATTAAGATTGTCTCTTATATTTCATACTCATATCACTCTTTTTGACAAGAAGGATTAGAAAATCCTAAGAAAAAGACATAAATAACCATCTCACCACTAAAGCCCGCCAATCATGTATAACATCTATGTGCTTCGGCATAGCCAATCATGTATAACATCTCACCACTAATTGGGTATTTCTTTTCTCTCTTATATGTCCATACATGCTATGCTTAAAAGAAAAATATGCAAAGAAAAATAAAAGCAAAAAGAATCAAAATGCTTTTAATATGGTTGCAAGCATGTTTCTAGGAGATGTGGGAGTTATAGGATGTACCTTGAGGGTGATAGTCCCCATCAAACAGTTATGATTGTATGTGAGTGTATTTGATTTTCTCATGTCTCAAATCTTCATAATATGAGACACTTATGCACTCTTGCTTTGTTTCACACACAACACGCAAATTCTTTGCTACTCTTGATACATGTGCAGGTACAATGTGATTTGGCCATCACAAGGGATACATGTGTTAATATATGCTTGCTAAACTATCTTAACTTGTTTTTTAAATATAAAATTGATTAGACTTGTTTAGTGTGTGTGTGTGTGTGTTTTGGATCTATATACTTTGCATCTTGTTTGAGATGAGTTTTGAGAGTTTAATATGTTGGTTTGATGTTTGAGTGAGTAGTTTGATTTATGCATTCATCTCTATGTGTTTTTCCCTTCTTGAAAAACCTCTTTTCTTCAAGCTTGACAGCTCCTCGACGCATCCTCAACAGATATCCTTTCTATCAAGCCTTCCTCTTGTGATCTCGACAGATCCTCGACAGCTTCTCGATCCATCAAGGAAATTTTCTGAGCTCTTTGTCTGCCTGATAGATTCTCAACAGATCCTCGATCCATCGAGATTTCTGGGTTTTCTCTCGATAGCAGCTCAACAGCTTCTCGATCTGTCGAGACCCTCTCGCATGCATTGTTTTTCACTTGTTTTGCATCTTTCTTTTATCTTGTCATCCATAGCATCTTATTTCATTACATTCATGCATTTATATGGATTCATTGTGCCCTCTTGATCATCTTAGATCGTCTTTATGTTTCTCGGGTGAAGCTTTATAGTTTCTTGTACTATTTGTCGATTATGACAAAAAGGAGGAGAAAATGTGGTTTCTTTTTAAGTTTCTACATGTTAGGGGGAGAAATACATGTCTTTGTAAGGGGGAGTTGTGTTTCATCTTGTTAGGAGGAGTGTTTACCTCCTTGTTGTTTTAGGAGCTTCTTTTCCTCCAAGTTTTTTTACTGTGAAACTAGTTTGTTTCGTTGATTTTCCTAGGTCATCATATCTTGTCTTATTTACTATTTCATTGGGCATGATATTGACATGATATTGACATTTGTTTATTTTAATAAGGTTTATTCATAATATATCTAATTAACAACTTGGGTTTAAAACTTGTTAATTCTATTAACCACGGTCTTAATTTCCCAACAAAACTTGTAATCAATTCATGAAAATAGCTACTTAGCCTCGTAAAGGTTGTTAGTTTTAAAATCTAATTGGAATAAGATGGTAAATTGGCTATTAAGAATAGATTTCTGAAAGAGCTTATGATTTTCTATAAATTTCACTAGCTTTTTTCTAGGAAAAAAATAATTGAAAATCATAAACACTTTAAAATATCTGGTAAAAATGTAGATTCAATGATAGCTTACCATAGCAATATTTTATTGCACCCTCCATGATTTTATTCCCCAAAAAAATAAAAAAAATAAAAAAATAAAAAAATCAATGTAATGATATCTGGTAGTCTATCCATGTTTTAGAACCAATGTCATGCTATTGTTGTGGTTTCTGTAGAAAATAAAAAGAAACAAAAAATTAAAAATTGAAAAAAAAGGAAAAATGCTATGTATATATGTAGAATATAATTTGTTCTCTCCAGGGTGTGATTCATAATATGTAATGTATATAGATAAATTCACACAATTTTATGATCCATGCGCTCTTGTTCATCCATGGTGTTACAAAGATTTTTACCCCTTGTCTCTGGCAAAATGATCACAATGAAACTACACAAAAATATTGTCAGTCCAAAAGTTCCGAAAGATAGGAATTTATTTCTCGTCCCTGCTGAAGTCAATATCGGATCAAACACAGAACCAAACACAACTGCTTGCCTAACTAATGTTGTGGCCGAGTTCCTCACATTTGTTGGAAATAACTCAACTACGAATATCATCATCACATTATATGCCAAGGCAGCGCAGAAGAAAGATGCTAGTTCAAACCCAATCAGTATGCCTTCTGTACGACTGCCTACTACACCACAAATTATGCTGCATATGCCACTTATTATACATAAGGCAAACAATGAACCTTTCCTTTTCCATCTTGCTATAAAGAAAAGGGTTACTAAATTTGTAGGTATTAACATTGAGGCATTTAATATGACACCCAAATAAATGTTGAAACCCAAATTTCTTACACCGAATAACAAGCCAAAGTATACCAATCCAATGCCAAAACCAAATACCATAGTTGCTATTATCCGTTGCAAAGCCCATCTTCTCTTAAATAAGTCCTTCATCAATTTGTAAGGATTAAGTTTTGATATTTCTTGCCCATGATGAATGCTAGATAGGTATGAGTCTAAACTATTGCCTTCTATAGATGCAAGTTTTCTCAATATTGCTTTGGCTTCTATGTCACGCCCTTCCGTGAAA
The DNA here is from genome assembly GCF_001633185.2 of Quercus lobata. Classification (NCBI taxonomy): domain Eukaryota; kingdom Viridiplantae; phylum Streptophyta; class Magnoliopsida; order Fagales; family Fagaceae; genus Quercus; species Quercus lobata. The sequence goes on along the minus strand of NC_044907.1, from coordinate 94,076,209 downwards.
AGCCATCTAGGAGACTCATACACAAAAAAATAAGCAATGATGCAATATAAGATTGCTGGAATGGAAGTCCAGAGATAGAGAAATTTCCATGATGAACCTTTGTTCAAATAGGCCACAGCTGGTAAGCATAGTAACCCGAGCGAAAACATGATAAATGTCATTGTCCCTATTTGGCCACGCCATTTTTTTCCAACCCTCTCACTTAACAAAATCAGAGTGCATGTAGTAATTGATGCACGACCAAACCCGCTTAAAAGTCTCAAGCTCGAGTACATCCAAATGTTCATCGAGAATGCTGTGATAAGCGAGGCAAAACACATTATTAGGCATGAGAGGAAAAGCAAGATCTTCCTACCAAAATAGAAATCACCAAGTGTAGCAAGACTGAATCCCCCAATTAAGTTGCCTACAAAGAAGGATGAAGCAGGAAGGCCTGTGATGAATGAACTAGCACATTCAAGACCCCATTCCGATATGATTGTCTTGTGAGAAGATTCATCCCAAGACCAAGCACCTTTTGGGAGTTGGCAAATATTGGAGCTTGGGTTGCATGTTGTGTTGAAGTTGCAATGCCATTTTGGGTCAGCATCAGCAAAGATATTGATAAATGTTTGTTGTGCATCAAAAAACCCTAGGATTGCTACAAGGATGGCTTGAATGAATTGAGACCACCCAAAACCTCCTAAAATTTTTTCAATTGTCTCTTCTAGAGACAAGGAAGGAAGGTCTTGGTCGAGTCCTGGACTCTCTTGGTCAGCAGAGTTAGTCCCCGTGAGATTATGGGCTGCAGTTGATATTTCCATAAAGCTCTAATGACTCTGGCTTGTAGAATTATTATTTAAGATCTGATGGTCTTGTGCCCATTAACCTGTATTAGGATAAAATTTGACTAACTCAACCATGTAATTAATAGCATCACAATGAAAACAAATCATATGCCCACCTTTTGTGTCCTACATTATTTCCCACAAATCATGGTATGCCATGATAATACATGGAATTTGCCAACTCAATCATGGTAAGTCATGACAATACAAGCAACTTGCAACTATTTTCTAAAAGTGGGTTTAGGCTTGTTCCTATCTCTCTTTATTCTCAAAAAAAGATTAAATTAAATTAAATGTTTTACCGTTTATTTAATTGATTGATCACTGGGCTGTGCCTCAAAGGTTAATTCAATAACTACATTTGAATCCCCATTGTTTCCAAAGGGTCATATTCCCCTGTAAGTATTTTCCAGTCTCATACAAGTACAAAAATTGAAACTGGTTTTCAGATTGTGACAATGTGATTGAGGAATGACCAAGTGACGTCTAACACTTTTTTTTTAATAACTAGCTCTCAAAATTTTCCCACAAAAAAATAAGGTCATGTTCATTTTCGTGTATGTTTTAACCTCATACAAGAAATGGAGAAATGAAAACAAATAATATGTTTTACTTTTCGGAATATAAATTTTCTATGTCACTTTTGTTTCCATTTTATACTTTACTAATTATGTTATTCTGTGTTTTATTTTTGTCCATTTTAAATTTTGGTTATTTTATAAGAAAAGTAAAAAAAAATAAATGGTATACCATGATTACTAGAGTAGGACATAAAGCGGAACAGAAAATTTGTATTCAATAAAAATATACTTCAGTTGCTGTGAAAGTGTGAGAATACTATTTGAGCTTTGACCTCTTTTAATTTATTTAGGGGTTTCTTAGTAATTTTCTGATATTTAAGACACCCAAAAAAGCTTCGTTATAACAAATACTTTAAAATCATTAAGACATGAATTCATCAATGACAATAGGTCAAAGATCACAATCGTGAATCCTTCAAGAGTGTACGTATATGATTTGAAACCAATTGAAAAGATTATGTTTTGACTCCTATGATTATTAATCAACGAATTAAATAACTTGCGCTAATTAATTAATTATGTATTCAAAGATAATCTTAGTTGATTTCCATAAACTAGCCTATCACCATATGAAAAGCAATAATAATTATGTGAAGGGCATAGAATATGATGACAAAGTGAAAAATCGATAAATCACATTTAACGCTCTATTTATTTCAGCAATGATGTTTTACGGAAAATGAGTTATTTTCCAAGAATCATTTTCTATAAAACTATTTCATTTTCCAATGTTTAGTAGTAATTTTAAATGAGTTGAAAAACAACTTTCTAACTTCCCTTATATAGCTTGGCAAGCTTGCTATGAAATAGAGTTGTTTTCCAAAAAAAAATTAGTAGAATACGATCTCTAAATATAAGTCATACTTTTTATGTTGACTAAAGATGGTTTTTTTTTTTTTTTTTTTTTTTTATGCTACCAAATACTGGAAAACACGGAAAACTATCTTTACATAAGGTTTTCTATCGAAACAAACAGAGCATTAAAAGAAAACCATTACGGGTGTTCCCTAACCCAAGAAAGAATTCACTAAATAGAATTGAAGTTCACAGTCTATGATAAATAGAATAAGTAATGCTACAATCATAAACTATTTTACAATATTTTTACAAATTGTTGATGCGGCAAATTTTAACTGGTTCTTATTTAGGCCCACCACTAATATCACTTTTATATTTATCAATAATCACTCATCACATTAGTAATTTATAAAATAGTTTGTGACTTTAGCATTTTCCAAATAGAATTTACAATTTACAAAAGTGTACACATTTTTTTTTTTTTTAAATTACAATTTTACTTGCTAAAATTTGTTTTTGCAATTGACAATATCCAGAAACAAATAAATAGAACGAATTACAGCAGAAACAGAAGTGTACATTTCACTGTTAAAGTTTTAGATAGTACAGTGAATAAACATTTCAAACGGTGACATTTAATTTGAATCATGAAATAAATCCATTTCGAGGATTATGAATTTAGGATAAGCTTTGATTTTAGTACAGCATAGAGCACAAAAAGTAAGGGATCATGTTTATACTCATCTAGAAAAAGAGAGAGAAAAATTAATCTTTCGTTACACGTAATTGAACTAATAATTCCAAGTCCATCTATGTCTAGAATGCAGCACATACATGAAAGGTTACAGAGTTTCAGCTAAGGCAAATTGCCAATTCGTTACACGTAATTTTCTTTTTTGGTGCTGAACATGTTTTTATCTGAATTGATGTGGCTTATGGATTTGACATTTTTTTTTTCAATGGTTTCTCAATGTTGGAAACTCATCTAAACTAGAATTTTATTTTTTGAAAACTTACCTAAAATGAAGGAAATGCAAACACTAAATTATTTCATCTCTTCATTTTATAGAGACCGCACCTTTGACACCATTTCGATTCTTAAAAATTATGACCAATTGAGGAGGTGATCTGAAGGTAGGAAGCCCTTGCAAGCTTGTGGCACATTGCTTTGTGAGTATGAGGCTGTGGGTTCAAGTAGTGATATATCCCACTTGGTGCTCAGGTGGTCTCAACTCTCAAGCCATGTATGATAAGGTTTAGAGCAGATAACAATAAGTAAGACGAGTTTATTAGAATAAAACATAAGAGTAAGTTGCATTTTGAAAAAATAAAATAAAGTACAACAACGTGGGGTGTATTGTGTGAGATTTAATTATAGGAATGACTTATTAGTTAAGAGGGATTGTATCAAAAAACCATGGCTAAATATATATAAATTCTAAAAATTTTGATAATAGACTTGTAGTTGGAGTAGAATTTAAATTTTTAAAACTTAGATGATAAAGTTTGATCTAAATTAAATTATTGTTAAATCTTGTCCCTTAGTCAAGAGTTTTGTAGCTTAATATCCTAATAAAATATTAATTTAATAAGATACAACTTGAGGAAGAAAACCAAAAACAAAAAGTCTGGGTTCTATGGAATTTAAGTTTATAAACTTTTAGTTTGAATAAAATTTAAATTTATTTTAAATTATTGTTAAATCATGTAACTGGGGGGAAGTGATTATTGTTAAATCTTATCCCTTAGTCAAAACGTGAGTTTTATTTTTAGAAAGAAAACTTGGGTTTTTGTATGGGATTTAAGTTTAGAAAATTTTTTATAATAGACTTTTAGTTTAAATAGAATTTAAATTTATTAAAATTTAAATTATAAAATTTTACTTAAATTAAACAGTTGTTAAATATTATCCCTTAATTGAGCAAAATATATCCTAACAAAAAATATATAATTAATTTACTAATTAATGAACGTAGCCCCTTGTCACAATCATGAAAAGCCATGGCTGAATATATATAAGATCTAAAAATTTTGATAATAAGATTTTAGTTGGAATGGAATTTAAATATTTAAAACTTAGACGATAAAGCTGTATCTAAATTAAATTATTTCTCAAAAATAAATTAAATTATTATCCTACGGTCTACTTTTTTATGATGTCTTTCCAGGTTCTCACTGATTAACTAGAAGACAAAGAAATAATGGAGGCGGTGACACACATATACATAGGCATACAAATAGGCCAATGTGTGGTGAATGCTAAAAGAAAGAAAACAACACTTTCTCCACGTCTTGCGCATGATATAAAAGTTTTGAAATCTCAAATAAGATTTTCTTTTCACATCAGCATTGTAAGTCTTTTCCTTTTTCTCACTCTCTTTTTGTAAATACAGAGTTTTTGTGATTGTTATTAAATGAAGGAAAAAAAAAAATTATATCCAGTTCCTAGCTATTCAAACCCAGATATGTTCTTCTTCATGTTTATAAATTGTAGCTGCTACAGTTCAAGAAAAAAAAATCCATATCGTTTGAAGGTTTGAGATTCACCAGCAGTAGCCACCATTCATCGATCAGTTGAAATCCACCGCAACCAAGCCAAAATCTAAGATTGACCTCACCCAAAACCCAAAACCCAAATTACAACCCACACATCATGCTTCTCCTCAAATCTTAGACTCAAAGCAGTTGTGCTCCTCTACAAATTAAAACCCAAACCCATACAACCACCTTGTTCTCCTCCACTGTCACCACCATAACCCAAAGCTATAGCCAATCTGAATTTTAGTGTGAGAGGTGAGAGAGATAGAGAGAGAACAGAGAAAGAGACAGAGAGCGGGAGAGGAGAGAGAGAGAGAGAGAGAGAGTGTGAGATATAAATTAAACCAAAGAGAGGAAATAATGGATAGAATTATAATAAATAAAAATAAAAAGCCTAAGAAAATTTGCCTAATATTTTCTTCTAGTGTGTTACAAAGACATTTTGTGATTATTTTAGTTCTTGAGCCAAGTTTCTAAAATTTTTACAAATAGCATCTTTTGATCTTATTTTATCTTGTTTGTATGTGTTCTTTGTTTTGGGAGGAGAGAAACATTAAAAGTATGCAAAAATATCTATTTATCCCCTGTTTTTTAATAAAGGTGGTTTATGGAAAACAAACGGACCTTATCTCGGGTGGGTAAAGTCACACTTTTTAAATCATAGGTAGACATAGTAATTTCAGGCCAGATCACAAGTTTATTATAATTACGATCAACTATACAGAAGTGATTAAGCTCAAAACTTCACCAAGCAAATACCTTTCTTTGCTATCAAAATAACATAGATAAAATATAAGGTAACAAGTACAGTCTCTACACAAAACATCACATATCTCACACATTTTTTGTAATTCACCGATAGTAGTATAAGCAAGTTAAAAATACAGAAAGTTGAGCCAAAAATAAATAAATATACAGAAATAAATATTTTATAACTATTAGCAACATAATTTCATAATAATTTTAACATAACCTCAAAATTATGAATTGATTCATTTTGTTAAAATACACCAACAGTTAAGGGAAAAAAAAAATCAGCAGTGTAGTTTATAAAAACCTCGAGAACTTGGGCTAAAAAATAAATCAATAAGGCATCATGGGCCTAGACCAAAATAAGGCCCAAATATAGTACACCAATCCAATGCCAAACCCAAATCCCATACGAGTAAATCTGTTAATGCCCTTAGAAAAGCCCATCTGCTCTTAAACAACGTCTTCACTATTATGTGAAGACCAAACTTAGAAGTTTTCTGTTTGAAGACTCGTTAACATGGAGAACTCTACTAGATTGCTGAAATGGAAGTCCAAAGATAAAGAGCTCTCCATGAAGAATCCCAATTTACATAAGGCAAAAGCTATTAGCTGATAAACTATCACTTGTCCCCAAATCCATTTGGAAAATATTCTAATTATTTAATTATTATTCTAACACTTCCCATCACGTCAAAAATACCTACTCAAATACCATAATAAACTACCATTTGTCTGAAAAGTGTAAGGTGTTTGGAAAATATGAATATCATCATCTAACCATTATTCTAACAGTAATGATAATAATCACAACATAAATGATAATGATAATAATAATAATCCTTACATGGCCATACCACTATTTCTCCACAATTTCTGTTAGTAAAAAGAGAACAAGTTATGATTGATGCACAAGAAAAACCCATTTACAAATCTTAAGACGGAATAAATCCAAATATTGGTGGACAAGATGGTTATAAGTGCAATGACAGACATTACCAAGCATGAGAGAAGGAGCAAGTTCTTGCAACCAAGAGACAAAACTTTTGTCCTAAACCTTAGTGCATTTGATGGTACTCACTCATAGTTCGATATATTGGCTGCAGAATGGATGATAATGGTGTGTAAACCAGTAGAAGGTTCATGTACATCGAGGGGGGGTCTGGATGGCCAAAACAAATTTCATCCACACAAGTTTTAAAGAAAACTTCTCCACAACAGCTAGCAAAACAAATTCAAGATAAATATTACTTATATTATAGATGACCAAGAAGCCACATACATATTAAAATGACAAACAAATTGTTTAAACATGAGTCAACAATGAGAAAGCACGTTGCAACTTACATATTTGCATTCTAAAGACATAAAGTCACCAAATCTTTATTATAATAGAAATAAAAAGATCAGCTTCACAGACGAAGATAATCTTTCACACATACAAGCATCTTTCAACCTCACATTTTAGGCTTCTTTCAACCTAAAAGATAATAATCTCCTATCCTTTGCAAAAAGATAAAATATATTACAAGTTTACAATCATGATATAACAAACCTCATAAATGAAAGGGCATCCTTCATCCCTTATTCTCTTTGATACGTGTTCCAGTGCAACTTTAGCAACATCTTGTTTAGCTACATTTTTTTGTAAAAAAATGTATGAATGGGTATAGGTCATCCCATCCACTTCAATTGTTGACCTAAACCTTAGTGCATTCGATGGTCCCTCACTTATAGTTCGATATATTGGTTGCGGAATGAATAACCTTGGTTTGTAGACCTATAAAAGGTTCTTGTACATCGAGGGGGGTCTAGATAGCCAAAACAAATTTCATCCAGACAAATTCTAGAGAATAGTTCTCCACAAAAGCTAGCAAAACAAATTCAAGCTAAATATTGCATATATTATAGATGACCATGAAACCACATACATATTAAAATGACAAACAAATGGGTTAAACATGAGTCAACAATGAGAAAGCACTTTGCAACCTACATATTTACGTTCTAAAGACTTAAAGTTACCAAATATTTATTGTAATAGAAATGAAAAGATCAACTTCACAAATAAAGATAATCTTTCACACATACAAGCATCTTTCAACAAAACAATCTAGACTTCTTTCAACTTAAAAAAAGATAATCTCCTATCCTTTGCAAATTGCAAAAAGATAAAATATATTACAAGTTTACGATCATGATGTAACAAACCTCATAAACGAGAGGACATCTTTCATCCCATATCCTCTTTGATATGTGTTCCATTACAACTTTAACAACGTCTTGTTCAACTGCTTTTTTTTTTTTTTTTTTTGTAATAAAGTGTTTGGAGAGGTATAGGTTGCTCCATCCACTACCACTGTTAACATAAACCGTAGTGCATTCGATGGTCCCTCACTCATAGTTCGATATATTAACTGCAGAATGAATGACCTCGGTGTGTAGACTAGTAGAAGCTTCTTGTACAAGGAGGGGGGGTCTAGACGGCCAAAACAAATTTCATCCACACAAGTTTTAGAGAATAGTTCTCCACAAAAGCTAGCAAAATAAATTCAAGCTAAATATTACTTATATTGTAGATGACCATGAAACTAGGTACATATTAAAATGACAAACAAATGTGTTAAACATGAGTTAACAATAGGAAAGCACTTGCAACATACATATTTATGTTCTAAAGACTTAAAGTCACTAAATCTTTATTGTAATAGAATTGAAAAGATCGGCTTCACAGATGAAGATAATCTTTCGCATATAAAAGCATCTTTCAGCCTTACAATCTAGGCTTCTTTCAACCTGAAAAAAAGATAATCTCCTATCATTTGGAAAAAGATAATTTCTAATCCTTTGCAAAAAGATAAAATATATTACAAGTTTACAATAGGAAATTTTTCATCCAATATTCTTTTTGATACGTGTTCCATTGCAACTTTGGCAACGTCTTATTCGATTGCTTTTTTTGTAAAAAAGTGTTTGGAGAGATATCGGTCGCTACATCCACTTCCACTATTGACCTAAACCTTAGTGCATTTGATAGTCCCTCACTTATAGTTTGGTATATAGGCTGTGGAATGAATGACCTTGGTGTGTAAACCGGTAAAAGGTTCTTGTACATTGAGGGGGGGTCTGGACGACCAAAACAAATTTCATCCACACAAGTTTTAGAGAAAAATTCTCCATAACAGCTAGCAAAACAAACTCAAGCTAAATATTGTTTATATTATAAATGACCATAAACCCACATACATATTAAAATGACAAACAAATGGGTTAAACATTAGTCAACAAAGAAAAAGCACTTTGCAGCTTACATATTTACGTTCTATAGACTTAAAGTCACCAAATTTTTATAGTAATAGAAATGAAAATATCAGTTTCACGAATAAAGATAATCTTTCATATATACAAGCATCTTTCACACATACAAGCATCTTTCAACCTCACAATCTAGGCCTCTTTCAACATAAAAATAAAATAAAAAAATAAAAAAAATAATCTCCTATCATTTGCAAAAAGATAAAATATATTACAACTTTACAATCACAATGTAACAAACCTCATAAATGGGAGGACATCCTTCATCCCTTGTCCTCTTTGATACATGTTCCAATGCAACTTTGGCAACGTCTTGTTTGGCTGCTTTTTTTTTTTTTAATAAAAAAGTGTTTAGAGAGGTATAGGTCGCTCCATCCACTTCCACTATTAACCTAAACCTTAGTGCGTTAGATGGTCCCTCACTCATAGTTTCATATATTGGCTATGGAATGGATGACCTTGGTGTGTAGACCAATAGAAGCTTCTTGTACATTGAGGGAGGGTTAGGACGGCCAAAACAAATTTCATCCACACAAGTTTTAGAAAATACTTCTCCACAACAGCTAGCAAAACAAATTCAAACTAAATATTGTTCATATTATAGATGACCATGAAACCACATACTTATTAAAAAGACAAACAAATGGGTTGAACATGAGTTAACGAGAAAGCACTTTGCAACCTACATATTTACGTTCTAAAGACTTAAAGTCGCCAAATCATTATTGTAATAGAAATGAAAAGATCAGCTTCACAGATAAAAATAATCTTCCACACATACAAGCATCTTTTAGCCTCACAATCTAGGCTTCTTTCAACCTAAAAAATAATAATCTCCTATCCTTTGCAAAATGATAAAATAAATTACAACTTTATAATCATGATGTAACAAACCTCATAAATTAGAGGGTATCTTTCATCCCTTATCCTCTTTGATATGTGTTCCAGTGCAACTTTGGCAACATCATGTTCAGTTTTTTTTTTTTTTTTTTTTTTTTTTTTTTTTTTTTTGTGTAAAAAACTGTTTGGAGAGGCATAGGTCCCACCATCCACTTCAATTGTTAACCTAAACCTCAGTGCATTCGATGGTTCCTCACTCATAGTTCAATATATTGGTTGCAGAATGGATGACCTCGGTGTGTAGAGCAGTAGAAGCTTCTTGTACATGGAGGGAAGGTCTAGATGGCCAAAACAAATTCCATCCACACAAGTTTTAGAGAATAGTTCTCCAAAAAACCTAGCAAAACAAATTCAAGCTAAAGATTGCTTATATTATAAATGACCATGAAGCCACGTACATTTTAAAATGACAACCAAATGGGTTAAACATGAGTCAACAATGGGATAATCTCCTATCCTTTGCAAAAAGATAAAACATATTACAAGTTTACAAGAGGACATTTTTCATCCCTTATCCTCACAAACGAGAGGACATTTTTCATTCCATATCCTCTTCGATACGTGTTTCATTGCAACTTTGGCAACGTCTTATTCAACAGCTTTTTCTGTAAAAAGGTGTTTAGAGAGGTATAGGTTGTTCCATCCACTTCAATTGTCGACCTCAAACGTAATGCGTTCGATGGTCCATCACTCATAGTTCAATATATTGGCTGCGAAATGAATGACCTTGATGTGTAGACCAATAAAAGGTTCTTGTACATCGAGGGGGGGTCTGGACGGCCTAAAAAAATTTCATCCACACAAGTTCTAGAGAATACTTCTCCACGAAATCTAGCAAAACAAATTCAAGCTAAATATTGCTTATATTATAGATGACCATGTAGCCACATACATATTAAAATGACAAACAAATGGGTTAAACAAGAGTCAACAATGAGAAAGTATATTGCAACGTATATATTTACGTTCTAAAGATTTAAAGCCACCAAATTTTTATTGTAATAGAAATGAAAAGATCAGCTTTACAGATAAAAGATAATCTTTCACACATACAAGCATCTTTTAGCCTCACAATCTAAAAGCTTCTTTCAACCTAAAAAATAATAATCTCCTGTAATTTGCAAAAAGATAAAATATATTACAACATTACAATCATGATGTAACAAACCTCATAAATGAGAGGACATTCTTCATCCCTTGTCCTCTTTGATACATGTTCCAATGCAACTTTACCAACGTCTTGTTCGACTGCTTTTTTTTTTTCTTTTTTTTTTTTTTTTTTTTTTTGGTAAAAAAGTGTTTGGAGAGGTATAGGTCGCTCCATCCACTTCAATTGTTGACCTAAAACTTAGTGCGTTTGATAGTCCCTCACTCATAGTTCGATATATTGGTAGTGGAATGGATGACCTAGGTGTGTAGACCAATAGAAGGTTCTTGTATATCGAGAGGGGGGGGGGGGGGGGGGTTCTGGACGACCAAAACAAATCCCATCCACACAAAGTTCTAGAAAATATTTCTTCACAAAAGCTAGCAAAACAAATTCAAACTAAATATTAGCTATATTATAGATGACCATGAAGCCACAAACAAATTAAAATGACAAACAAATGGATTAAACAAGAGTCAACAAAGAGAAAATACTTTGCAGCTTACATATTTACATTCTATGGACTTAAAGTCACCAAATCTTTATTGTAATAGAAATGAAAAGATCTGCTTCACAGATAAAGATAATCCTTCACACATACAAGCCTCTTTCAGCCTCACAATCTAGGCTTTTTTCAACCTAAAAAAAAAAAAAAAAATCTCTTGTCATTTGCGAAAAGATAAAATATATTACAACTTTACAATCATAATTTATCAAACCTCATAAATGAGAGGAGATCCTTCATCCCTTGTCCTCTTTAATATGTGTTCCAATGCAACTTTGGCAACGTCTTGTTCAACTAGTTTTTTTTGTAAAAAAGTGTTTGGAGAAGTATAGGTCGCTACATCCACTTCAATTGTTGACCTCAAACATAGTGCGTTCGATGGTCCCTCACCCATAGTTCGATATATTGGTTGCGAAATGGATGATCTTGATATGTAAACCAATAGAAGATTCTTATACATCGACGGGGGGTCTGGACGGCCAAAACAAATTCCATCTACACATGTTCTAGAGAATACTTCTCCACAAAAGCTACCAAAATAAATTCAAACTAAATATTACTTATATTATAGATGACCGTGAAGCCACATACATATTAAAATGACAAACAAATGGGTTAAACATGAGTCAACTATGAGAAAGTAATTTATAACTTACATATTTACGTTCTAAAGATTTAAAGTCACCAAATCTTTATTGTAACAGAAATGAAATGATCAACTTTGTAGATAAAGATAATCTTTCACACATACAAGCATCTTTCAACATCACAATCTAGGCTTCTTTCAACCTAAAATAATAATAATTTTCTGTCATTTGCAAAAAGATAAAATATATTACAACTTTACAATCAAGATGTAACAAATCTTATAAATGAGAGGACATCATTCATCCCTTGTCCTCTTTGATACGTGTTCCAATGCAACTTTGGCAATGTCTTGTTCGGCAGCTTTTTTTTGTAAAAAAGTGTTAGGGGAGGTATAGGTCGCTACATACTCTTCAATTGTTGACCTAAAACTTAGTGCTTTCGATAGTCCCTCACTCGTAGTTCGATATATTGGCTGCAGAATGGATGACCTTGGTTTGTAGAGCAGTGTATGAACTGGGCAGGCCCAAAAGCTCCTAAGCTTTTGGGTTTCATAGGAACAAAACAATGCTAGTGATTTAATGTTGTGTTCAACAACTTGGCCTTTTGACATACTAGTTGGATGGCCACCAAACCTGACTATTTAGTATTTACTAAGGGCATTACTATGGCCAGGAGGCCCAAGACTCAAGAGTCTAAGGTACCTTGATAATGTACGTTTACTAATTTAAATCTAGTGCCTGAAATTTTACATTATCGAAAATTTTCTTCCACTAAAAGTTAACTACAGTATTTTTTTTATTTTTTATTTTTTATAAATTCCTAGAGAACATCCTTTGCAATGATTACTTTCTTACAATCTTGAACTAGGCAAGTGAGAGGGAAATTTTTTTTGTATGATAAAGAGGATACTGTTCTATAATTGGAAAGATGATCTTCTCCATTTGTCTATAAGAATTAGTTTTGATATGGTAACATTTAAAATAAGTTATCATTCCATATTTAGTATAATGAATTAGGAAATTTATTGAATACTTTGAGAGTATTATAAATGCGTATTTCTTCCTCTCACGTGAAGTGTGGGTCCCACTATAAATTTAATTAGTAAGACCTACAGTTATGTGAGATGGGAGAGTACGCATTTATGGTACTCTAGAAGTACTTAATAATTACTCAATGAATTAAATAACGAAAACCAAGTTGGAACTTCACTTTCTTGCCATGGCTAAGGATGCAACTTCCCATACACAAGTTTTAGTATGTAATATTTCTTCTCACCATCCTTATTTTTGGGATGCTTGGAAGTTGAATGTTGATCTTTTAATTATCAGTCACATCTAAGCCACCATAATCTGCAATTTAAATATCTTTTGTTGATTCAAGTGTAAAGTGATAGGCATGATTCATAAAATTATTCAGTGTTACTAGATCTAATTCTAATGCTTCTCAAATCTCGAAGTAAAATGGGCAACAAGAACCAATTTATACCACACTATTTTAAGAGGTTGCTTCAAGTTCAATGTAGGGTGATAAAGATCCACCATAGAAGGACTCTAACTTTATAAACAAACATATTAAGCAACAACTACAACAAAAAATTCATGGGGTTGTTTCTAATTGTCAGCACCTATCACTCTTCTTCCAGCTTCAAAACATTTAATACTTGCCATTAACGAAATCAAGGGTTATGAGCTACCAGCTTAAACATAATTTTGATCACTATATTTAATCAAGTTACATTATTAAAAACATATATAATCAAGTTACGTGTTGCCCAGGGCATTAGATTGGTAAAGGACAAAGTTTTATAGGGGGAAAAGTAAAGTAACAAACACAAAATTTTCTAGTCCTTGGCTATTGTTCAAGTTTCGGTAAGATCACGTTGGTTCATTTCATTTTGGAGTAACTTTCACAATTGTTTATGGACTATGATAGTAGGTAGGGCTTGGCAGTTGGCAGTAGAAAAATGAGAAGAACATAGAAAATGGTAGAGTTGGAAGCTACCCAATTAATACTACTACTGTATGATAAAACTGGTGGTTTTGACAGGGGGGAACTTTTTTAGGTTACATGTGCCAAGATGCTCCCCTAATATTTATAAATTTACACTTTTAAAGTTACAGTTCATTTCCACATTTAGTTTCCTGGGACAACATGCATGTGGATAGGGTTCGGTATAGGTTTTATGTTTGTAGTTTTTTTATTAAAATTTTTTTTGAACATTGGATGAACCTAGCTAACATAGGAATAATAAATCGGATAAAAGAACTATCGGCATGCTAATTTCACTAAATTGAGCTTGAAAACACTTACCAAAGTAAAAAAAGAATACCCAGTCAATATTTTTCATAGGGTAAATAGCAAATTATACCTCTAAAGTTTGAAATATCTAGATTTTACATTATGACATTTCAGAATTTGGATTTTACCATCTGAAATTTGGGAGTGTTTGAATTTTACACCCCTAATGTTTCAGAATTTGAATTTTACCTCCTAAATTTTTGGAGTGTTTGAATTTCATCCCCTAAAATTTGGAAGTGTTTGGATTTTACACCCCCTAACATTTTAAATTTTGAATTTTACCTCTTAAATTTAGGAGTGTTTGAATTTTACTCCCTAAAAATTGAGAGTGCATGTTTGGATTTTACACCCTAAAGTTTCAGAATTTTTGGGTATAAAATCCAAACACCCCAAACTTTAAGAGGTAAAATCTAAATTTTGAAATGTCAGGATATAAAATACAATCCCCCCAACTTCAAGAGGTAAATTCCAAATTTTAAAATGTTAAGGTGTAAAATTCTAATATCCCCAAATTTTAAGAGCGTAATTTACAATTTACTATTTTTTTTTATATATAAATATAATCGGGTTTAAAACTAATTATGACATCCATAACATATGATTACTCATTATAAATATATTAAAACATATCTTTTTTTATGTATGCTTTTTTTTTTTTTAAATGTAAATAAGATTGGAATACAACCATACAAGTCCATGACAAAAAAATTATCTATTAAACTTTTCTTTTTAAGGAAGATTCATTGAACTAACTAAAACCACATGCTCATGATCATTTCATTGCAAAGTTTAAGCCCCAAAATATGATGCTTTTTGTCTTTCTGTAATAATTTTGGAAATAATGGCTGAAAAGCAAGTGCCTAATAAATTAATACTGCTACAATGAAAAAGCAGATGGCAACAAATCATCTCCCAAACCCGAAACCCATGCACTTTTTTGCATCTACTAGTAACTAGGTTAAATGGTTTCATCAATAATTTTTTACTAGTACAATTGATGATTGCTAGTCAGTGGCCCTAGCTTGTTGTCCATTGTTGACCAATATGCTTAATTAGAGGCTACATTTCCAATTGCTGCAGCTCAATCACGTACTTGATTTCTAATTTGTTCCAACTGCGGCGCTGACTAGTACGAATTATTGATAGTACGGCTTCTTACTTTGTTCAAAAATGAGAAATCTTAGTGGATCTAAAATGGGTTATAGTAGTTGAATTATTATTTTTTATATAGAATAGTAGTTGAATGATTGGACCAATGTGATTCAGCCAAAAAAAAAAATCCTACCAATATGAAATTAATGAGAGCTCGGAATTGAGATAATTAAGGCAATAAGTAATTGCATCCTCATGCTTGAACCTAAATAATTTTGGGAAGCACAAATCCACCAATTATGCAGCCCATGAAGTAAGATGATGCAGATATAGTGATGATTGAACTAGCACACATTCAAGACCCCATTCTGATATGATGGCCTTATCCGATCCCATGCCCATGCAGTCTTGGAGAGTTTGCAAACATATATCGGAGCTTGAATTGCATGTAGAATTATCAGTGCAGTGCCATGTTGGCTCTGCATCTGTGTAGATACTAATGAATGTTTGTTGTCTATCAAAGAGTAGTGTTAGTGATTTTAGAATTGAGAAACAAGATGGTCAGCTGAATTGGCCATATATACTATGTTGTACATTTCTTTAATGTTTATGGGTTCTATTTATTGGAAACAATGCTAGAGATTTAAAGAGGACATCTATTCTCTCACACTCATTATCGTACATTGTCCATACACATTATTCATTTTATATTTTAAACATGAACATTGCACAAAAAATTTTGGAACTTATTTGTACAGAGTATGCATCAATGAATGTAAGAGAACAATTACCTATTATATAATGATGTGTTTGCCTTTTCATATCAAAAAATCTAGGAATATAACATTTTCATAACTTTTTTCACAATTTATTACTTTTTTTTTTTATTTGGGAGAGGACACAATTTATTACTTAATAAAAGTTGTATTAAAAGTGAGTTTAAGTGAAAGTAATATTACTTCAATCACTGTACATGTCAATAATAACAAAAAATGTGAAAAAAATTGTCACCCTAACATTTCTGTTTTGGAATTCTGGTCGGTTGGTACACCATTCAGAAATGCTTATGCAGGCAGGTAGGTAAACAAAACAATTTCTTTTCTACCATGACATTACTATGGTTAGGCAGTATTTGACATACGTACATTGACAATCTATGTTTACTATATTAATCATATAGTGCATAAAATTTTAACACGTTAACTTTTTAAGTATTAAAATAATTTGCTTAGAGCATTGTAGTTCAATTAATTAATATCTTTTGGTGTTGTTATCGGAGTTATCTTGAATTTAAATCTCTGGCTCTAGACTAAATAATATAAATCTTCTATTTCACTTTTTGTGTTCCATTTTATTCTATATCAATTATAATTTGTTATGTGTTTATCTGATTTTCCTTATAAAATAACCATAGTTTTTTTTTTTTTTTTTTTTAAGAATAATAACCATAGATTAAAATTGAAAATTTTGCATACCATAATTAGTAGTGAATAAAATAGAATATAAAATGTTGGAAATGGACCCCAACGACCAAATAATAATAAAAATGGTAAAATTTTATTTTGATCTCTAAACTCTATTAAAAATTTGTTTTTCATCTCTAAACTTTAAAATATTCATTTTTTTTTCCTTAAACTATTGAAAGGTTCATCTTTCGTCTATAATCTTTTGAAATTGTTTTACTTTATATCTTTAAACTTTAAAAATGATATTGTTTTCATCTCTAAACTACTGTGAAAAGTTCTTTTTTGTTTATCCCTATTTTTGTCTCTAAATTATTTATAAAAAAAAAAAAATAAAAAAAAAATAAAAAAAAATCTTTACAAATTTTAAAGATGAAAAAGAACCTTTTAAATTTTAGGGTTGAAAAACAAACTCTTGAATAAAGTATAAAAATAGGAGTAGTATTTTACCCAAAGATATAATATATAATAATTTTACTATAAAATAATTTTCTCTATTTGTTTTAAAATGAAGAGTGTTAATTTTCCCATAAAAAAAAAAAAAAAGGTGTTCATTTCATTATCAAGGTTTAATTTGGTGCCACGATCTTTTAAAATTGATTCTCATTAAATGAAGTTTTAAATGACTTGATACAATTCTCATATCTCTTAAAACAAAATCATGACCATAAAATAGACAATTCATTTCCTTTGACCCACTTGACCAAATTCATGGAGTTGTTAGCCCCCTTCCAACTTCAAACATTTAACACTTCCCAAAATCAAGGGTTATGAGCTACTGGCTTACACATAAGTTTAGAAGATTACTATATATTTAATCAAGTTACGTGTTGCCCAATGCCCAGGGCAATAGATTCGAAATAGACAAAGTTTTTTTTTTTTTTTTTTTGGTGAAGATAGACAAAGTTAAATAGTGGGGGAAAAAGCTAAAGTAAAATGACAATTAAGATTTACTATGTTTTTGCTGTTTTCTAGACTTCGGCAAATGTTCAAGGTCAGGTAATAAGACCACGTTGCTTCTCCTTTATTTCTTTCTCACTCTCTCTTTTTCTCTCTCTTTTTCTTTTTTTTAAGCATAAAAGATGACTCATGCAATTGCTTATGGTCATGGACTTTTTTTTTTTTTTCTTTGGCTGAAATGAAAACCTTTAGTTGTTTATGGACTATTGTTAGTATAGTATGTGTCATATCTGTCAACATTCATTTTACATATCCTTGACTGAACTAAAATCAAGGGCAATCAACATTGTCCTTGTTCTTAGGCTCCATCATCAAGGATCCTTTGTTCCCCTTAGGTCAACTAGCTTAAGCCAAATTCTCGCAACAACAGAAACAAAAGGCCCTAGCTTAAGCCCCTATATATACTACTCCTTTTTCTGTATATTTAGAAAGAATTACAATATATACATATTTACACAATTTATATTCTCTTTTCTTCCTTGCTATCTTTATATATAACATAGTATCAGAACTATGTCTTGTTGACTCTAATAGCCAGTTCATCATTGTGTATCACTACACATTGTCTCTTTGTAACAACAAATTTTTTGTCTAGTAAGAAGGTATCTTATGCGCCAGGTGCATACAAGAGTTTTGTCTGTTCAATGTGCTTGTTAAATATTATGCAAACAACTGGTTTGAATGAAATCCATTTCAAATTTTTAGGTTTCATTGTCAATGAGTACTATTTTACTAAAAGAAAAAAAAAAAAAAAAATTGTTAGACATGTGGCTTTCTTCGAAATCCCTGTGTTAAGCAAACAGTCATGTCACAGGGTTTTAGAGGAGAATAGTACAACATACCTATTTCTAACCGTATGGAGCCATCATCGCGTATAGGATAGCAGTGAATGGTGCTTAGGCTAAATAGAGGGGAAACAATCCATTTTAGTAGTTTGAGTTAGCAGTACGAGCTAACAATTGGCCCACATGGCTGCATAGGATTGGTTCACTAATTTCCCATATCCTACTGCTAATTTAACATAAGTTTCTAAGAATTATACATGTGATTAATGTGCTACGACTCTAACTAATTACTACTAATCAATTTCAACCTTGTAAATTTCATCCCTCTGACCTCTTGATTGTCATCTAAGAGTTAAATCACATGCAAGGACGTGGGTGAGAGAGCCAACACGCAAAAACCAAATTAATTTGAACAAGTTTTGATTGGCACTACTAAGGGAAAGGGAAAGTTCTGACTGGCGTTCTAGAAGTGCCAATTAGCACATTCCCTAAAACTAGTGCTTTCCTCTGTTTTACAGCTTTTCGTATTTTCCTGATAACATTTTGTAAATAATGTTACAAGGATATGCTTTATGATTTTGTTACAGGAAAAATATATTATGGTTTTATATTACTATCTTGTTCTTTAATTAGGATAAATGAGATTTCTCTCTCATCTTTCTTCCCTAATTGCTTCTCTCTCTTTTTTTTCTGTTCTTTTTTAGTTTTTCCCTCATAATGTAAAATTAAGAAGAAGAAAAACTGTTTTTGTGAAAGAAATTGTTACACGTAACAATTCAAACATTTTTTATTAGCCAAGTCACAGGGGTTTTATTTTATTAAAAGAAGTAGAAGAAGAAGTTCATAATTTTAGATAAATTTCAATTAAATTTATAATTTTAAATATTTTTTTATAATTATTATTATTATTCGATAGTTGGGATAAGAGTATTTGAACCTTAGATGTTTTCATTGAAGACATGAGAAGTTGCCAATCAATTGAGTCATTTAATCACACGATGTTTATGAGTCATGATAGCCAACCACAGGTCCTATAAATGAATGAAAGGACTCAAATAAAATTGCTATATAATGTCAAATCTAAAATTAATTTTGACATTTTAATAGATAAAATCAAAATTACTGCAAATTTAAAGGTTATAAATTGTAATTTAGTCAAAGTTATAAATAGGGGTCATATGATACTCAAGGACAACCAAATGACACCTCTAGATATTATTTCATTATTGTATGCACATTTTTTGCCATTTGTTTTAGGCACACTTACGAAATTATTATGTTTCTCTTCTTTGATCATAACAAATGGAGATGAGGGAATTCAAACCTATAATTTTTTTAATGAAAAGAATCGGATCAGTCCAGTACTAAACTACAAACCTGTTCACTTACTACATTTTTCTTTAATGGGAGGCAATGTAAAAGCAAGGCTTCAAAAAGATTATCCTCATTTTATTCACAAACATGATCTCATTATAGCACTTAAAATATTAGCATATATTTCGAATGGCTTCACCATTCTCACGCATGCCTATTGTTCAATTAAATGTCTCATTATACTTGGGAGTCCTAAACTGTGATACTAACTAGGAGTTAAAGAGTGTGGGTTACAGTCTCATATAAATAAAAAATTTAAAAAAAAAAAAAAAAAAAAAAAAAAAAAAAAAAAAAAACATAGGAGTTAAAGAGTATAAGTTCCAGTTAACTTAATTGATAAAATCTTTGATGGTTAAATAAGAGATTTTGGGTTTAATTCTTACCTACACTAAAAAGTCGATTAGTATCTTGATCTGATGATAAAGTTATTATCAAAAGCGGACATCATAGATTGAAACTCTCTTTTAAAATAAATAAATAAATAACTAGGAGTTGAGATTTAAGAATTACCTAGCACTACCTAAAAATAGCCCCCAAAGAAATAAAACTTAAAACAGAAGATACTAAAAAGGTGAAAAAAAGGAATAGAAATAGTGATGGACCAGCCAACTTATCTTGAATATCGATGTGTGAACCATTTTTACTAACCGTATCATTTGCCTATTTCAAATGGCTTCACCCATTCTTACGCATGTCAATTGTTCGACTAAATGTCTCAGTGTACTTTGGAGTTCCTAAACTGTGATACTAATTAGGATACCTAGCAGGCTAGCACTACCTAGAAAAACTTTAAACAGAAGATGCTAAAATGAGGCGAAAAAAGGGGAATAGAAATAGTGATGGACTAGCTAACTTATCCAGAATATCTATATATGAACCATTTTTATGACCCAAAACCAATTCCACATGTATTATATTCTCTCCCCCAACTAATGAAAGTCACAGTTCAACCTGTGGGAACAAAGAGCTTGGCTTTGAAGATCACTCACCACCTTATGAATGACTCATCTATCACCATCTCCTTCATTTGCCGCTCCCCCATCTCTCACTCTCATCCTACTGATGCCGACCCATCACCACCATTTCTTGTCACTTGTTGAGTCTAACTCCAACCCAATGTGCCGGCCCACCTCTCTTTTTTTCAGTCCCTACCTTACACTAATTCACAATCCAAAAAAGCTATCCACATGGATAACAGACTATTAGTCTTCAAGAACTTTCCTAATCATTAGAATAAAATAATTTACATAAAAGAGAGTTTTTATGTTAGTGAAAAATAAATATAGAGACAGATTTATATGCTTGTGGACCCACTTTGGGAAGTGTATTATATAGTGTAGGCAGGAATCAAGATCGAAGGAAGATCATAAACTAGGCCTGATTCTTGTTTGGGATTTGCAACAAGCATTTTTTTTAATTACCTTTAAAATGAAGATTTGGTAGATTTGTCCTACATGGAAATGGGTGCTTCCAGCATTATAAAAATACATGAAAGTAGGTGACCCCGTTGGACCAATTGATCCATTTTAAGAGACCGTAATAACCCTTGAATTTGAATGAGAAAAAAATGTCAGTAACCAATTAAAAAGTTTTTTTTTTTTTTTTCTCTCTTTCTTCTAAATTTTTTTAAAAAAACAATATTATAGCCTTTATCTCATAAATTCCTTACTCAAGATGAGTTTTTTTTTTTTTTTTGGTTGAGAAAAACTCAAGATGAGTTGAATTCAAGATTTTCACCTTCAACTTTGTCATGAATATAACTTATTTTACAATTCGTTTCATGTTGAGTAAAACTTAAGTATAAGTGCAGTATATTAAATTTTCAAATGAATTTTTAATACTTAGTTTCATTAGTCAATAAAATACAAATAATATTATCTTCTCTTTTTTTTTTTCTTTTTGAATAAGTAGTATTATCTTTTTAATATAGAAACAAAATATATTGTACTTAGGTCTTACCATATTTCATAACTTGCATAAACAATCACTTTCATATGAGCTCATCACTAACACCACTTTTATATGTTGCTTTACACTAGTCATTTTAATAAGTTGTGGAATGTTGCTTTATCCTTTCACTTTTTATGACATGTCATAAGATTATAAGACCTATAAAACTAAAATTAAAAACTTGGATTTTCAAGAATGGTGATCAGATCTCTAGTAAAATTGATTCACCATCTAGGATCTGCACCAATTTTGCTACACACACTTCAAAAATATAATGATTAAATATTTTTCCTGATTATTTAAACAGCAAATTAAGATTAAGTACATGTCTCGAAGTTACCATTGATAAAATCAATGCTTGTAGTGTGACAATAAAGATTATAGATATCAATGGAGTCATCATTCAGACATTACTACATAGTGGCCACCTTAAAAAAAATTGTGGTGTGGGATCATTGTCCAAGAAAGATCACCTCTAGGGTAATTGAGGGAACTAATAGAGGGGTATTACAGTATTAAGGTCTAATATCAAGGCATGGAAAGAAATAGCCAAATAGGGCGGCCAAGCCAGTCTTAATGGGCCCCCCTTTAGAGCAAAAAGTATAGGATTATAAATATAAAAGCAAACAATAAGCATATTATGGACACAAACCTTTTTTTTTTTTTTTACCATTATTCACAAAACTTGCTGTGATTCTTTTACATATAGATAGAATTTTAACATATTTAGCGTTTACTCTACGATAATTGTTATTTATCATCAAGTCAAATACTAATTGATCTTTGATGTATGTATATACAACTTACAAGCCTCATAATTCTTATTCGACAACAATAAATTTTACTAATTGAATTAATTAGAAACAACATATAACTTACCATGGCTAATACATAATAAAATTGATATTATATTTTCACAATTATTAATATAATTTATTGCGAGTAATTTATATTAAGGTAATGTGAATATCGAGTCCGTCATAACTTATCAACTTATCGAAGTTATTAAAAATTGGGAAATTCTAACATTAGTGGCCAAAAGCAAAACAACAGGAGTCGTCCTATAGAAAGAAGAATAAAGGTAATAGACAGGCCAACATGCGAGTGTGTCTATTATAATACCATCTCAGCCGTTGGACAGATAAGCTGTCGCTTTTGTCTCTTCCCACAAACAATGCTTCAAACTCTTTCACACTCCCTCACCTTTTGTTAAATATAACCACAAACCATGACCTCCATTAGATACTACTCCTTCTTCTTCTTCAACCATTTCCATCATCTTCTTCAATAACTGTTTCTCTTATTCACCACTTTTAGTTTCATGATATGGGTTCTAAAATGAGAAGAAAGCAACAAGTGTGGTACGTGCCTCAACCATTGACACCCTTAATGGAATGGCCAGACCCAGAAATGCAAGAAGAAGGTAACAAAAAAGAGAGCTCTTGGGAAGTCATACGTGAATGGTTTAGAGCAACAAAAAACTCTCCCGGAGCCAGTTTTTCAAGCCCATTTGATGGTGCCATTCAACCC
Organism: Quercus lobata; assembly: GCF_001633185.2. Lineage (NCBI taxonomy): Eukaryota > Viridiplantae > Streptophyta > Magnoliopsida > Fagales > Fagaceae > Quercus > Quercus lobata. Next base: position 94,052,808 of record NC_044907.1, on the reverse strand, counting down.
AAAAAGCAAGATTTGAGGCTTTTGCTTGGTGTTCTTGGTTGCCCTCTTGCTCCAATTCCCCTAGTCAATGACCCAATTGATCGTCTTCACATCAAAGACATTCCTATGGTATACATACATATACATGTTATATTCTTATTTCTACTACTACTACTACTCAATTTTGTTGTTTGTAACGTTTTGAATTGTTGTTTAACAGGAAACTTCAATTGCAAATTATATCATACAACAATATCTAGCAGCCACGGGGTGTCTAAAGCAACAAAAGTGTGCAAAAACCATGTACGCAACAGGGACGGTGAAGATGATTTGTTGTGAGACAGAAGTTTCGTCTGGGAAAAATGTGAAAACTTTGGGAACAAGAAGTGGTGAAAATGGTTGCTTTGTTCTTTGGCAAATGTTGCCTGGCAAGTGGTCTCTGGATTTGGTTGTGGGTGGCAATCAAGTCATAGCTGGTAGTGATGGAAAAATTGTGTGGCGCCACACTTCTTGGCTAGGCACACACGCAGCGAAAGGCCCCCAACGCCCACTCCGTCGCATCATACAGGTACTAGCCTCGGTTTATATTAAATATTACAAATCTATAAATATATTTTTCTCGAGAATACAGGTAATATTAGATTTGGAATCATTATTATGTCATATACAATCAAATTTTCTCAAATGGGAAATAAAATATTCGGTATCTCAATTGTAATGAGATATGTATGCCAATTTTGGTGGATCAATGATGTTCTCCATATTGGCATTCGTCTACCCTACGCATACCAAAAGTATTTTTAGTACAGTTGTATCTAAACCAAAAAAGGGGTCAAAGTTAGGAAATTTTCATCTGGGTTAGGTCCAATAATCACGGTGCTCAAAATAAGACCAAACTTTTCTTTTTTTAGAGAATCAAATAAGACCAAACTTCATTATCTAAGACAATGTTAAACATTAGTGTTCTCGACAAGATTGAGTGTACAATTATGGCTTATTCGGATCTTTTACTCCTACAAGTCCAAGTTCAACAGATAGAGTGTCATTATAATCATGCTCAGATAGAAAAAACCAACTCTCTTCTACTCATTTTTTCTAAAAAAAAAAAAATAAGAAGGAGAAGAAGACAATATTAGACACGCACCCCATTAAATATTTTTGTACACTTAGTGAATAAAGACTCATTAAAGCCCATTGTACACTTAGTGAATAAAGACTCATTAAAGCCCAAATAGGTAAAGTTCAATTCTTTTTTCTTTTTCTTTTTCTTTTTTTTTTTGAGAAACAGGTACAGTTCAATTCTGTTGTGTGACAAAATATATATATATATATATTTTTTTTTTTTTTTTTTTTGAGAAACTGTTGTGTAACAATATAAAATCCATTTCAATAAAATAAAATAGAGGTCCAAGACTCCAAGCAAACCCTAGGGTATTCAAAAATTCATTTAAAAGACAAGGATAGAGACCGAGGAACAAAGACATAATCCCAAGAAATGGTATATTTTGGCTGACAATGATGGAGAAACTGTCCCTTGCTTTACCCTACACATTAAGGCTTTATTTTTATGAACACTGTCGCTCACTGAATTAGGTATAGCACGTGATTATCTTTGTGATGTCATCTAGGGTCATTTTACACACTATTATTTCTTCAACCTTGGGATTGCAGCTTACTGTTACTAAAGTGCATGTATATTATCCTTTGCCTTTAACTTTTTCTTCTTTATTTCTTTCACTTTAGTGAATAATACAACATTTATTGCATCATAGCCCCCTGCTTTTCTTGTCTTTTTTCCTTCGTCTTTTTTTTTTCTTTGCCACTTATTCCTATATCACTCCCTACCTTTTTCTTATGGAGAAACAATATTTTTATTTTGAATAGCTCATAGAAATTAGAAACATCAATGAACAAATGGTACAACTTTTTTTCAAATGTATATACACCAAATTTTCAGAGCCAGCCTTTTTTCTTTTCTTCTCTGCTTCCAACATGTTTTGGCTCTAGGAATGCTTGGATCGTGCTTCAACAGTTCAACTAAACTTTCTTTGAATTGTCTTATCAATTTTATTTTTTTTTTGGCATAGTAAGGATCATAAAATTAATAATTTAGAGATAATTTTATGAGTTTCCAAAAAAAAAAAATTAAATAAAGAAATAATAAAAATTTTGTGCATTCTAACAAGTAAATTACTTTAAGATAACTTATATCATGGGAAAAAAAAAAGGAAAAAAACTATGTAAATTCCAAAAAAAAAAAAAAAAATGAAAGATGGATCTAAGTATGTGAATAATCCAGAATCAAGTTTTGATTATATTACCGTCTAAAATTGGCTTACATGCTATTGTTTATTTACTAAATTGTTTGGTTGTATCAATTTGTTCAGGGCCTAGACCCAAAAACCACAGCCAGCTTATTTGCCAATGCCCAATGCCTGGGAGAGAAACGACTTGGGCATGATGACTGCTTTGTACTAAAAGTATGTGCAGACCGAGCAGCTGTGATGGAAAGAAATGATGGTTCAGCAGAGGTGATTAGGCATGTTCTATATGGCTATTTTTGCCAAAAGAGTGGTCTCCTTGTATACTTGGAAGACTCCCACCTCACTAGGGTACAAACCCCAGAAAATGAAATTGTGTATTGGGAAACCACTATAGGAAGTAGCATTGGAGACTATAGAGATGTGGATGGTGTGTTAATTGCTCATCAAGGCAGGTCAATTGCCACAGTTTTCAGGTTTGGGGAGTTGTCACAACAACATACTAGGACTAGAATGGAAGAAGTTTGGACAATTGATGATGTTGTGTATAATGTACCAGGGCTCTCACTAGACTACTTCATCCCTCCAGCTGATATTGTGGACAACCTACACTCTCCGTGATTCACTAACATTAGGAATTTTCTTTTTTTTGCTTTTATGCCTTTTTTTTTCTTCTTCTAATCACAATATTGGTGGGTTTATGGTGTAATTGTTTATTTAATGCTTTTAGTGTAGTATGTAGATGCTTCAAATGTCCAATCTTTTTAAGTTGAAATCAAATGACCAATTTAAGCATTGGGTGGAATAAGAGATTTGGTGTTTCTAAGGCAATGTTTTGAGAAAAATACTAAGGTAATATTTCATCTATTTTTTATGCATCCTTTTCACTATATCTTCTTGGTTTTGCTATGTGAAAGTAAGATCCAATCATGGAATTAGCAAGTCTCAATTGCACTAAGGAAACACCCAATTGAATCTTAAAATATGGAATCCTTAATAAATAAACATATTTAGGTAGAGGATTTATCATACATGGATAGAGGGAATTAAAAAAAAAAGTAAATAAAAAAAATTAAAAAAAAAAAAAAAGATTTTACGCTCTGTTTACTGAAGTACAGGATTAAATTTAACCCAAAGTGCTAACGTTACAACTCGTTATGGATAAATGTACTATTTCAAGGGAGTCAAGACTTCCTATAACTAATGGTAAGGGCACAACTTTATTCCTTTAAAGAGCGGCAGCCCAGCTCTAACGGGTTGACTGAGACTTGACCTAACATGGTCTCTGCCTCTGCCTCTGCAGGATGTTGGACTTGGTAATGACATAACTTTATTCTCTTAAAGGGTGGTAGTGTAGCGCCAACGGGTTAACTGAGACTTGACCCGACTTGACCTCCACTCAACAAAACTAACATAATTAATCCTAATCCAAACAAATGTTTTTTTATTAAAAAAAAAATATCTCTATTAGTATCTATCCAGTAATATTTAAAACGAATTAGGCTTATAATACAACTAGTCCAAAATTGTTAAAATTCAAAGTTCAATATATAAGAGCTAGATTAAGCAATTAAGTAACTCGTATTTTTCCCTTTCCCTCTAGCTCTCTCGCGATCCCTTCTACAACTTGGTCCATAATACTAGCTAGACCAACTCCATCTGGACCATCTCCAATAGAAGCAAATCTGACAGAACAAATGTTATTATGAATCAATCAATGAAGTTCATCTTTTCAAAACATCATGAGAAAGGAAAGAAGAAAAATGATTTTTTTGAAACATCATAAAAAGGTAATTCATTTTTCATTTTCATCATGTAAGAGTGAAATATTCTAATCATTAACAAACAATCATTCTTTATTTTTCTACCCATATTGAATCTGATTTCATTGGTATTTTGGGTATTTAGTACAAAAAGTATTCATTCTTTTTTTTTTTTCTTTTTCTGCTTCTTCTCGTCCACATGCTATTGCATCCTTGGCCACATGTTTATCTGCAAGTATCTTATGGTACAATCTGATGTTAATCTGTTCATTTACTTTTTGTTTCTCGGATAGGACTTGACTTGTTAGGTATGTTGGATTCATCGTACCACCATCTTTAACATTGAAAGAATATTCTCTTGCTATGTGTTCTTGCAATTTTTTTTTTTCTTTTGCTGAAAGCAACTGATCAAAAACATTTTCTGCCACTTTTTTTGTTTTACTGGGAAAAAAAAAATTCTGGCTCTAAATGTGATCCATCGTTATTAAAGTTGTTAATTTTGAACGGTAGCCATTCAGTTTTATCTATTGGAACAAAATATTTCGATACTAGTCTATTTTAGTATATGATTTTAGAGTCACCGTTAAAGTTATAATATATATACACACATTACAAAATAAATAATCGTAATTCATCATCACATAATATTATACCATATCTCCCCAAGTTGGGCTTTTGAGCTTAAGGAGGCTTACAAGTTGGCTAGCATGGAAGGTGATGATGATCAAGCCAATCCTTTTGAAGGTGACTGGATTTGGAAGACTATCACCATCCCTAAGGTGAAGTGTTTCATCTGGCAATGCTATCACAATAGCATCTTTGTTCGAGCCACCCTGGCCTATCGAGGTATGGACGTCTCTCCCTCCTACCCAATCTACAATGGTGCCTCGGAAACTATTATCCATGTTTTAAGGGATTGCCATTTCGCTCAATGCTTTTGGAACTCATTTCCCCAACCTATGCAGCCTTCTCTATTTTATGGGACTAGACTTATGGATTAGTTGAGGCTGAATTGTTGTAGCACGAAAAAATCTCCTTGCTAGGGGATTAATTGGGGGGTTGTATTTCCCTTTGGGATTTGGAGCTTTTGGCTTCACAGAAATAGTGTAGTAATTGGCAAAGAGAGAACCCGAATTGATATGAAGAAGGAGGTGATGGCCAAAGCCATTGAATATGCTTATCTCAGAACAAACGACAAGTCTGGTGGTCTTCGCACAACTATAAAGGTCAAGTGGCATCGCCCTCCTGCAAATTGGGCTAAGTTAAATACGGATGGCTCCTCCATTGGGAACCCCAACTTGGCAGGAGGAGGATTGATCCACAATGCTAATGGGGAATGGGTGTGAGGTTTTGCTAGAGCTATAGGGACCACTACTTGTGCTGCTACTGAGCTTTGGGCTCTTCGTGATGGAATTCGCCTGTGTATTGCTTTAAAATTTCCAGCAGTAATTATAGAACTGGATGCCAAACTCGTGGTGGACCTGCTGCACAAAGAAGATAGAAACCAGAACGGGTTGGATGCTATTCTTGGAGATTGTAAAGCGGGGCTGAGGGATATTCCTGTGGTGAAGATTCAACATTGTTATAGGGAAGCTAACAAATGTGATGATGCATTAGTTAGGAGGGGAGCCTTGCTTTCCCAAGACTTTGTTATTTTTCTTTAATCCCCTGCTGATGTTTCCTTGCTGCTTAGTCTAGACGCAGCAGGGGCTACTTTTGATCGGACTGTAATTGACCTTGATGTAGTTGTTTAGTTCTTAATGAAATTTGCTCTTTACCAAAATAATAATAATAATAATATTATTATTATTATACCATATCAAATAATTAATTCAAATAAAATAGTGTACATTCTTAATATCGTTATTTCTCATTACATAATAGATCATGTCATTCATGAATATATGAAAATATATATATAGACACACACTTAATGAAGGAAAAAAAGACGTCATATCTGAATAAAGTAAACAATAAAATCATATTATAATAATAAAAATAATAATAATATGTCATATGTGAGAAAAATAATGAAAAAAATGGGTTTAAAAAAATGAAATTAAATAATTATATATAAAAAAATGATTTGTTTGCATACCATCAAAATCATCATTTCTGACCAAATTTAGTGAATGGATTGGAAGATGAAATAAAAAGTGATTCGAAACAGTTAGCTAATTGGAATGGAAAATTCTAGCTATTCCTGAACGAAATTCATTGCTTTGATCATTATTGCTAAAGAATCCGAACTTCATTTTGGTGTCTCAGCCTATATATTGACGGGTTTTCCTTTTGTTTAATACTTTAATCCTTGGGCTGGCTGGGCTAATTTATTATTAATCACAGGCAGCTTAACATTTTTGTCTTGGGCCAAAACAAGCAGCCTTGTAAGTATAGTCATAGTCTTTTATCATGTCATTTCCTTAAAATGGGCTAACATGATGTTTCTGTTGGATCCAAGAGTGTTTCTATAGAGCCCACATTAGTCCACTTTATGGAAATATAGTAGTCAGGCCCAAAAGAACCTTTCTCGTCGGCTTGACCAAAACTTTTAAGGTTATGCTTATGACTTATGCCGACATAGGGGTTTCAAAAGTGGGAGAATATCTGTCCAAACATTACCAAAAAGATAAAAAAATAAATAAATAAAAGTGGGAGAAGACTAAAAAAAAGTAATAATATCTTTACTCCTAATATTAATGCATTTTTTTTAATATTGTTATAATATTATTTTGGGGTAATTACACTAAACCCACCTGTAGTTTGGGCAAAAATCACTTTACCTACCCGTGGTTTGAAAAGTATCACTTAACCTACTTGTGGTATATTCCGTTTGTTCGCTTACCTTTTTCTCCAAAAAAAAAAAAAAAAAAATCAGGGGTAAATAGGTATTTTTGCTCAAATTTAATGTCTTTCTCCTCCCAAAACAAAAAATAGTACAAAAATGCAAGAGAAACAAGATCAAAAAGTGGTATTGGTCTCTCTCTCAATTCATATAAATCTTGAACATGAAGAACATAAATCATTAAACCTAGAATTTATTTTTTATTTTTCACATTCCCAAGTTCTCTCAAATTTTCTCAACAACCATATAACTATAAAAGAAATCAAACTCTTCAATCTTAGTCTTAAACACCCATTTGGCTCAACTTTTAGTAAGTCTCTCATCTTTACAAGAACCTCAACAACATAAATCACAAAACCCATAATTTCTTTGTCCTTCCCAATTGAAAACAAATCAAAAGTTTCAACCTTTACACAGCAATATAAAGCTCAAACAGCACAAACTACAATACCTAATATTTTTTTTTCCCTTTTATTTTCTTGGAAACCAAACAAAGAGAGAAAATTGAATAATGGGTATGTGTTAAACCTCCAAAAAAAAAAAAAAAAAAAAAAAAAAAAAAAAAAAAAAGCTTACCAACATACAAGGACGATTTGGAGAAGAATTTGGAGAAGCCAGGTTTTTTATATGGCTATGGTGAGATTGAGATTGTGAACCCCTAAAACCCAAAACCTCTATCTTTCTTTTCTCTCTATTGTGAACCCATAACCAAATCCACCAATAACCACTGGCAACCATGATTTCTGCAAAAAAAATAAAGCAAACTCAAATGCAAAAACCAACAAAACCCACAAATGGTGACACAAAACCACCAAATGGAGAGCCACAACCCATTATAAAAACACGTGTTTTCTACCCCTAACTTTGATGTTGTGAAACTTGTGTTTTCTCCCCCTCTAGACACTCCAAACCACGAAGAACACGTTAATCTCACCACAGGTCTCTCTCTCGAAAAGTTTAAAGTTTTGGGTGTTTTGATTCGCGTTATGTTGTGTTTTGGGGTTAAAAGGTGTTTTTATAACGGCTGGGCTTGAGGTGGGTTACGGAGATTGACGGAAACATACCACAAGTGGGTTAAGTGATACTTTTCAAACCACGGATAGGCAAAGTGATTTTCGCCCAAACCACAGGTGGGTTATGTGTAATTACCCCTTTTATATTCTACATGTCAACTTGTCAAGTCAATTTCTTCTCCCAAAAAAAAAAAAAAAAAAAGCCTTGTCAAGTCAATTGGAGGTTCACTCCATTTATATAGTTGTGGGTGTTCTTGCAACCCATTTCATATGCACTAGTTGGAGTAGCAATTGTTTGTAGGTAATGTTATTACTCCATATGGATTAAAATTAATCACATAATAATGGAACCGGCCTGGATCCAGCATATATGAATACTAGACTTGTCAAGATGCTAACACATGTCAAATATTTGCTATGTGTCAGCATCTCAATGGAACCAGTAACAGGTCTAATGTTCCTATACACTGGACACAATCCTTCCTCCATAATAATAACAAATTTAATAAGATCCGACCTAAATTCAAATTTTACTTGATAAAGGATATGCATAATTTTTGGAAAAATCAAAGGAAGACTCTTGATAGGGCACTTAATTAGGAGGCTCATTCAAATCCTATAAGAAGGTCCTACATCGCACAAAAGTTACATTGAAAATATTATCTAAAAAATCTCTCTTTCATAAAAAGTAGTCAAAATATTTGCTAACTTAGGCATTGGAGACTCCTTTCCAAAGCTCACCTGGCAATTTCTTCAAACCTTCTCTTTCCTTTTTGTAGATGTTCGGAATCCAATTCAACTGTGAAAATTCTTCCATCATCATTATTAGATTTAAAACTTTGAAATTTAGCAATAATTATATGAAATTCAATTGGCTTATGGAAGTCATGTGGATCACAATAGGCATTAGCTCTCACTTGAGCCAGACTGGGAACCTCTCCATTAGAATTTGATTAGGTTTATTTAGGATTGCTGTTAATTGACCAGAAGAGCAAATTTAGGTGACACCACAAATCATATGGCTAAAGTTTGTAGAAATGTAAAAATATTTTATGTGGTTCAAAATAAACTAGTAAGTTGCCAGGAGAAAAGAACCGTGTGAACTATAATTTGGTATATATACTATTTGGACAAGTTTGGTCTGGATGTTTTATATATATATATATATATATATATATATATATGTTTGGGTCCCCAAGAGAAAATTATGGCTGCTTTTGGGACCCTTTTTTTGTTTTGAACTAAACATTTTGAAAACTCTTCTTATGTGAAGTCCCAATCAATACAAGAGGAATAAAAAATCTGATGACAGCCTCTCTATCAACAAGTACATGACTACATGTACATGATAAATGGTTTAAATTGGAACACATTAAATCCTAAACTCAGATTAATGTTGAACATAAATGGATTGATGATATTGAATCTGAGTTCCTCCCGTTGAGACTTGAGAGGCTTAAGTAAAGGGTTCTTTTATATCTAAAACCATTATTTTCTATATGGTATTCCGGGGTGGTCAAGAGAGAAAAAAAATAAGTGGTATTAGTGTTGGAATACAAATCTTTTATCCCACTTAATGCATAACTGCTACAAAAGCCCCATATCTAAGCTAATCTGATATAGTTCTACAACTAAAACTAAAAGACTTTAATTTAGCCAATTTTTTCTTTTTCTTTTTGAGAAGGTTTATTTAGCCACTTAGTTAACACTTATTTAACATTAAAGCATAACTAACTTTGTACAAATCTCCTATAAAAAATAAAAATAAAAACTTTGTACAAATCTATAAAATTTTATAATTAAAATGCTTTTATCTGTAACTTAAAAAAAAAAAAACTTTGTACAAATCTATAAAATTTTATAATTAAAATGCTTTTATTTGTAACTTTATTAGACCCACAACTATTTTCAACAAACCATGCATAAACTTTCTTTTTTTTTTTTTCAACAAGTTTCAACTTATGACATTTGCTCCTAATAATAACTCTTTATTATCAAACCAAAACACCAATCAGTTTTTGGTATAGGCGGAGATTGAACCCTAAATTTCTTATTTAACCATAAAAAACTTTACCAGATGAGTTAACTGAAACCCACAACTATGCATAAACTATAGGTTGCTAATGGTTAACCAATTATACTAATTCAATGATACTACTCCACTTATGTAGTGTGGCTCAATAGTTTTGTGACCATACCATGCCTCTAAAAATCTCAGTTTTAGGGCAAATTTCATATGGAAAACTAAGTGGGGTGATATTACAACAACCACATCAATGAGCTCCTAGCTAGGAAAAAGCCAATGATTAATTCTTAAATTCTATCATGAGTCACTAATTTAAAATGCAAGTTTGATTCACTATTATTTGACAAAATTTAAGTAAATTAATATGACCAAGTAACTTACCACTACACACTCTTGGTGTGATGGTCACTTCACAAATTTACTACACTTAAATTAGGTTCATGTAGAATTTTTATCTCAAAAGAAGGGGGAAAAAAGATTAGGTTACTTTCTTCCTCTTCTCTCTCTCAAGAACTTTTTTAGGATGCCCATTATGATAAAAAAAAAATTCTACAATTTTGTGTAATTCAATCAACTTTTGCAAGATATGGACTGGGTTTTCCGAGGAAAAGACCAAGCTAGCTAGGGATGGTACTTTAAAGTATCCATAACTAATTGGTACTCATTACCGCATGTTCAAAAACAATTTGTCAAACCTAAAAATAAAAAAATAAAAAAATAAAAAATAAAAAAAGACAAATTTATAGTTCTACAGCTAAAATATTGCTATTCTGGAAAGAAAAAAAAAATCTATATTTCTATAACTAATAGACTTCTATTCTGTAACCTACGTGACACTAGTACTAATTCATTTTTCTAAATCAGCATTGTAGTTAATACATTTTATAAATAAATAAAAAATTTGGAGTTTGATGCTCTATTAAGTTTATTCTTCTTCAATTTATTGTAACTCTGGTTCTAGTATATTGTTTAAGTTCTATGAAATTATATTGATTATTGATAATTTGGTTTTTGGTGCTTGATATATAGGGGTTTCTATGAGACTTATTTTTATAATACATTCAGTAATAGTTATTTAAAGAGACTATAGGGTAAAAAATCAATCTAAGCAATATAAAAATAGAGAGGAGAAAGAAATCAACACAGAAATTTTACTTGGTTCAATAACAGGCTTATGTCCACATGGAGTGAGCGGCTATAAATCATTTATATGAGAAATCAAGATTAGAACAAGCTTATATAGCATAACCCTACCAGTACAAATCCCTGAAATACCTCTGAACCGTACATTCGGCTTGTTACACTCTATGTACTCTACTTTGCTATGCCCTTATAATTTTTTGATCAGTGGCCCAGATCAAATATGAGCCAACTCTAACAATATCATTGAGCAAAGCACAGAAAATTATTTGTATTAAAAGGCTTAGGTGAAAGGTTCTATTATTGAAGTTCTATTATTTTCTTAAATTCTATGGTTTTTTGTTATGTTAGAGAATGCAATTCATAATGTGTTTCTAATTGGGTGTTCCTGATATTGCAGGTCAAGATCTATGCTATTATTCCTCAATTCTGACAATGATCTATTTGGATTCTATTATTTGTATTGCAAATAGAACCCTTTTTTTTTGGAAACAAATAGAACTTTTTATTTTCTCTTGTTTGTTATGCACATCATTAGTTGAGATAAAATTGTAGAAATTGAGGGTGCTACTATAACTCTTATGTAAGGAAATTAAATTTTTCTTCCCATAAACTAGAGTGTACCTGAATTAATTATGTGTATGAAATCATTTTATGTTATTAAAATCATGTTCATATTTAAAGATGAATAACAAAGAAATGTACGTATCCACACATTGCTTACATTATGGACTAATGATAAAAAAAATTACAAAAAACTGATAAGCAAAGTATAGCGACGTGTTACTCCCTCTAAATTTAATTAGCACTATTAATTATTATGTGAAAAAGAAAATGAAAAAAAAAAAAAAAAGGGTATGACCTTGCTGCACATTCCCACAGTAGTAAAATAGTTACTCAATTTCTACCGACGTTTAGTTACTTTGTGATTGGCTCCATATATGGCATAATATGCGCGGCTACGTGTAGCCTTGCTACCAACAAAATTGATTGGTTCTAACAAGTAGAAAGATATATTCTTTTAAGGATATATAATCTTAAATTCATTTTTAATTTTTTATTTTAAAGAAAGAAAGTACACAACATGAAGAGCGATAACTAGATTAATCATAGGTTAATTGCTAAATATATATATAGTTCAAAACCTAAAGGTGTCTCTCTGTCTTTTTTTCCTTTTTCGCTTTTGTTAACATCAAACTATATGTTTAATCCCATAATTGCCTTTTTTATTTAAAATAACTGCAAAGTCTCTAGCTAACAGCCTATATGGCAGAATTTGTGGTCACAAAAGACATCAAAGATTGAAATCGTAGAGGTTTGTTGACTGTTTCTTTTTCTTTTTTTATTCCTAAAAGGAAGAAAGAAAATATTAATTTCCCAGATGTTTGTTGTAATAATTTGACTAATCTTTTAGTAGGAGGCTCCAACTATGATAGTGAGGTGGGCTAAGGAGGAGACAAAAGAAGCTTCTGAACCGTACTTTGTTAGAGCTATATAGGAAAATTGTTTACTAGACCTAAAGTTGTGTAATGAGTGAGCAAAAAGAATCCAAAGTGCATGAAATGAGATGCAAATGATTTACATTTGCATGGAAGAATGTGCCTTGAAACACTCTTGCCTCATTTTGGCATACACACATAAATATATATAAATATATAAGTATTCCTTATCATTTATACATGATGATGTGTGTGAGTGTGAATAAACAAGAACCCAAATGCATGAAAATCGTAATATAAGGAAACCAAATCCATGCATCATCAGCTTTTATTGTAAGTGAGACTCTTTAGCTTTAGGGACATAAAGGTAGAAGCTTCCTCGATATGTGCACGCTTGGAAGTGCGTTGTATTCTTCCTTCCCTTTAGGCTTTATTAGCTTTTCCTCACTCTCTCTCTTTCTCTCTCTCTCTCTCTCTCTCTCTCTCTCTCTCTGTGAGTGTTTTTGGAAGGAGCTTTCTTGCCAACTTGCAGTGGCTACATTTTCTCTGCAATCAATAAAGCTAGTGGCACCACCATCTTTTTCAATCAACAAAGAAAAACCTCTGCATGGATCTAATTTTAGATCAGAAATCTAGAGAGAGAGAGACATTCTTTTAACATAATAAAAGGAAAGAGGGTCACACTCAACACCTTGAAGATCAAAGAAGCCTAAATTAACTTAATTAAAAACCAATAATTGTAACTAAATATATATATATATATATATATATATATTGCAAAACTAGTGAAAAGATTGTGTTGGAAACTACTCTATGCTAGATTTTCAAATTTATCATAAAGTTGTACTATCAAGCACTTTTACACAATACTATATGTAGTGTTTAAAAATATTACTGCAACATATAGTGACTTCCTGAGTACACGTGTCATGATGGCAGCTACCCTAGTTGTCATCTTTAATTGTTTTGATACCTTAGGAATATGGAGTACTAGTAAAGAAGATAAAAGAGGATGAAAGACGGATACTCTTTGTCGGCTTCAGTTGTAGGAAATTGTTTTTGCATTCAAAGGAAAAGAAAGCTTCTTTCAATCTTTCTTCACATGGACACTAGCATACCAGATAATTGTGATAATATTTTTATTTTTATTTTTATTTTTATTTTTTGCTATTGTATGTATGAGTTCCCCAAAACCCTATCTTTGTCCTTGATGGGATCAATCATATAATTTTTTTTTTTTTTTTTAATTTCCCAATGGTTTTGTCTGCAATCATAGGAGTAACTAACTTGGAGCAACTACCTTAAAAGTAAACAGTTAGAAAAAGGTTACTAAATTAGCAAGAGTATTAACCATAAAAACAAGATGACCCACTTGACAAACATATATGGCACAATCTATGGTAATTGAAAAGGTAAAAAGAAACACAAGATTAAGGAAATGAGATTTCATACACTTAATGCATTTATGTCTTCTTTTTATTTTTTCTTTTTTTCTTTCTTCAAGAAAAATACAAAGGAAAAGTTGAAACCCCAATATTCTTGTATCATCATGACCTCTACAAAACTTTACCACCAAAACTGATGGCATTTTAATGCATGGTGAGTTTTTTCCACAGGAATTTCTGAAGAAAAGTTCTTAAGTGCTTAATGGAGACGGGATGTTCCATGCTAATTGGCCTGATAAAAGTAGGAGAAAATAACCAATGTGATTATAAGAAAAGAATAAACTTTATTACTCCCATTTGTTACTCACACACAGATGCATGCTAGTGTCTGTAGCATCAATTAATGGAATGTCAAATAATTGTCAATAGGCCATAATAAAATGGTACCTCCCTAAATCAATAAGCTATGAGGTATATTGGAGTAAGAAGCATCAAGAACTTACTCACCTTGTTCACAATAAAGTACCAATGTACTAGTTAGAATTTAGAACAATAACAACTTATAAGATCATTTGCCATGCAAGGCATTATACCATAGTCTTTAAGTGGAAACCCTAACTCAACTGCTAAATTTTAAAGACCCAAAACCCTAGATCTCAAACCCTTAATAGTAAGTCACTTACATCTAATAAGAAATGATTTACATTTTACCCAAATGGTGAATTTCTTCCTTGTGTCATGGAGCCAGTGTTGATCATAGGGTTCATCCTGTCTGTTGGAAGTGGCCCTCTTCGCGGTGATGGCCTTTCAAGCTTTACAGATTCAAATTTCTTTTCATCACTCTGGAGTACTGGCTTTGTTTCATAAATGTCTGAAATGTTATCCATGTCTGAGCTTCTATCCATTGATGGTGGTGAAATCTGAATTTGATCACCTTTGAAAGGATCATCTTGTGGCCCAAGGCAAGATGGGGCTGATCCCAAATCTTGTAGCCTAAGATCATCAGACCAAATTAAGGGACTCTTGCCACTACCACCATAAGGGCTAGCCCTCTTCTTGCCAAGACAAATACTATCATTATTTCCCATCATTAATCCATCAAGCGGTGGCCTATCCATGTGTTGAAGATCAAGTTGGTCACCTCCATATATGTTAAGGTCTTGAAAAGATGGAAAGTTAAGAGGTGAACCAAAATCCTTCATTGCTGATGATCCCATGTCACCAAGGCCTTGTGTTCCAATACTCTTATAGCTTGCAGATGGCATGCTATTTTCTCCAGCAAGGGTTTGACAAGCTTTCTCCAATATACTTTGCATATATTTTCCTTGAGCTTCAATCCTCAGCTGAAGGTGTCTTTGCACCTGCCATATGTACCCAAATCCATATAGGATACTTGTACAAATTTTATGAAGAAATGAAAAGTAGATGAGATAATTAATTAAGCTGTTTTGTTACCTCTAATTGCTCATGAAGTCTTCTTTGCACCTCCATTTGCATCCTAATTGCATCAACCATGTGTGAGTTACTGTTATATACAGTTTCACACATACAATCCACAAGAAAACCCAAACCCCATACCCCAAATCAAAATACAAATTTCGGTGATTCATTTTATGATTAAATTAAAATTTAAAAAAATCAAAATAACAAAAAAAACAAAAAGCAAAAATACTTCTCTAGCTATTGGTTTAATTTAATCTTTTATTATGTCACCAAAAATAGAAAAATATAATACATACTCGTTCATACTACGGGCCATGATGCTGGATGAAGACGCAGTATTTCTTTGAAGTTCAAGAGCTGAAGCTGCCATGGAAAACAAACAAAATTTAGCCATGTCATATGGGTTATAATTAGTATATAAAGAAACATGTCATGCTCCCAAAAATAATAATAAAGAAACCCTAGAAAGAAGAGTCACCTCTCATACCATCCTTAATTGTGTGATCATTGAATTCCTTGTGGGGTTGCTTCCCAAGCCTGAATTTCTAATCAAGTAGAAGAAAAAGAATAAAAAGAACATAAAAGGGAAAAGAAAAATAGGTAGAGAAGTGTCAAGCTAACTAAAAATCAGGAACAACAAAAAGGTTTGCAGTTAGAAAAAGCAAAAGAAGCTTGAAATATTGTTGTATTCAAACCTGGAGGTGGCTCTTGAGGTGGTAAAGGGTGAGACCCTTCACACCCATAACTCTCATGATGGTTTTTGGAGTGGCCTCTACAGATTCAGACAAAGAAAAGAGGCAAAACAAAGCAATAGAATTAATTAATACAAGGAAAAGTTATTAAATACAATAATATAGAATGAAAACAAAATTGGAAAGAAAGCATGGGAAAGAATAAGTACTATCTGGCCCTCCAAGCTGAGTAACAGCATCAACAAATCGTTCATGGAGTTCCACAGTCCACCTGAGTCGAGGCTTAGGATCTGTAGTGAGGACAAGACCAGAGTCACCCTGAACACACATGGGTCTGTCATGGGAATTCATAGTTGAGGGCTTCTTGTGTTGGAACATTCTCTCTCTCTGAGGGGCTCTGAGAATACCAAGAGATTCAAGAACAAATGCGATGCAAATAGGGAAGAATAGGGTGCGCTTTTGAAGAAGATGGCGGGTGGCTTTGGCTTCTCTCAACTAGAAAGCACAAGGGGGACAGACAAAGCTAGCTTATCTTGCATAAAAAGAAAAAGAAAAATAAAAAAAATACAAACTATGTTTTAAAAATTGAAACTAAAGTGTAACTATTCTAAAATGCAGGCCTTCCTTTGCCAGATTCTCTCTCTCTCTCTCTCTCTCTCTCTCTCTCTCTCTCTCTCTCTCTCTCTCTCTCTCTCTCTCTCTCTCTCTCTCTCTCTCTCTCTCTCTCTCTCTCTCTCTCTCTCTCTCTCTCTCTCTCTCTCTCAGATATACGAGTGATACTATAAATATATCTCGATATACTCTTTCAAAGACTCAGATACTATAAATATATACTATAAATTTTACCATCAAAGACTCAGATATACGAGTGATACTATAAATATATCTCGATATACTCTTTTAAAGACTCAGATATACAAGTGATACTATAAATATATATTATAAATTTTACCATATTACTTTCGCAAATTGATGTGTCAATAATCACAAAAAATTAGTGTTAGAGATATTAAAAACTTTACAATATATAAACCTTACAAAGAAGTTATTTAAGCATTTATTTATTATATTGTTAAGATAACATCAATAGCATTCATTGTTATACCATCTCGTAAATTTTTTATGGTAAAATTAATAGGTGTTATAGCATATTTTTTATAACAAAAAAGTGATTCTAATATTTATTTTTTGTATTACTGAAGTAAAATCAATCACATTTATTATCAATGTTACATCAATTTGGAAGACCTTTGTATTAAAATTAGTAATAATTTTAATATTTTCAGAAAATATATCTAATTATATGAGAGAGAGAGAGAATCTTTATTTATTTATTTATATTTTGGGATGAAATAGAGAATCTTTATATTGTCGTGTGTCAGTATTTATGTAATGTGAGAGTAGTATATCTTTTGTTATCACCAAAAGAGGACTATATCTTTAGTAGTGTATTCTTCTACACCATGTGACACTTTTTTCGCATGAAGCTATGAGTGAGAGAGAGCCTCATGCAATCATGATGATGGGCAATATATATGTAGCACTTTACCCTTCTTTTTTTGTGGAACCATATGCTCTTTCACGCATTAAAACATAATAAATCTCTCGCTATAGCTATAAGCTAGGCCATCACTTATTTCGACATATCCTTCTGTGTTTTCGTAGTACGACCCCTTTTTAGTTTAATTATTGTGAACCCCATTATAACCTATCGGCTATCATGGCTAGAACGCAAAGACATGCTTTATGTCATTACCAATAAAAAGGTTTTCATGATGCTTGACATAAAAATTTCATGTTTAACAGATTCGCTAACTATATATTGGATTCAATGGCATTGTCATGTTTCTCATGTGGATTTGATCTGTAAGAGTACTTAGTTTTCTTTTCTTCTTTTTGTCTTTTATTTTTTATTTTTTTAATCTCATGTTATAGCTCTCATTAGTATATAATTACTCTTTGTTTGGTGGGGTTTTTTTTAGGGCCTTTTAACTTTTAAAATCAAGAAGTTTATATAATTATTCTTGATTTGCAAACCAAAAGTATTTAAGTTCTTAAAAAATTTTGTGAAGCCAGCTTCTCTTATTTTGATGAGAAGCTGCAATATTGTAATCCCAACTAGGCCTTTTATAGTTGTCTTATATATCATTAAAAAGTATTTATTTAATACTTTTTTTATCTTGTGCTCCAGCCTCCCAAGCTACTGTCCAAAAAAATAAAGGGAAAAAATTATTAAGTCCTTCGTAACATATAATTTAAATGCCATTGTATTTGTGACACTTTAATTAGATATACTAAGTAACTGATATAAATACAAACTTAGGGCAAAGCTTCTCGTAATACAAACCCAAGTTATCATAGAAAAGAAAAATATAAATATAATCGGAAGGAGAAACAAAAGTCACAAATTTCTGTTGTAGAGCATTCGCACGGCAATGTTGTAGTTGGCTTCATGATAACGATGCTTAATCTTCACAGACGGAATTAATATCAGAAGGTTCCTACAATCCATAATAAGAGGTGCATGAAAAATACTACTACATGGAGGGCCATCAATCCAATCTACTAGCTGCCACTTTTGAATCAATATCAATTTTCACAACTAAAAGATTCAAATTAACACACATTATAAGAAAATCTCTAAGGGTCCATAGTTTCCGCATCTAGCTACACTAGTTGTATAATCTTTTCAGGTTGATACTATTAATTTTTTCAAGTAAAATCCATTTCTTGACTTAATTAATGTGTAGTCTGATAATTATGAATTAGATTCTCTTTATTTTAAGTGAAATAGATTCATATCAAATGGAGGGAATCCTGATCCTTCCCAAATGAGATTTAAAGCATATATATAGTACCACCTTATTCATGACCATCTAGTTAGGTCACAGTGATGCTATATTGTTCACCCTTTCATGCGCATTTGAGATCTAATTTCAACTTATGTCAAAAGTTGAAATTACTGTACGTGACCTAACTAGATAATCATATATAAGACATAATTTCCTGTCCCTCTCTAAGGTATAACCACGAAAAAATTTTGATTTTCATTATCTGAATTATATTATTTCTCAATGAAACTTTAGTACCTTTTTAGTTAACGAATTGACATTGTCATTTTCCATGATCTTCTCTTGTGCCAAATGTATTAAAGCTAAGAGAAATTATACATAATAAAGCATTGAGTTAGAAGATTAATGATCAAAATGTAAATTTCCTTCGATGGATAAGAAAAGCACTAAAAAACAACATGATATGGAACTCCAACTTTAGGGTTTGTGGTTCGTAACATTTTGGAAATTGAACATCAATGCATAAAGGATTTTCGGATGTGGAGCTTTTGATGACAGGAGGGGGACCTTCTACTTCTAAAGCTTGTTGGGGCTCATTCCCTTATCACTTTTGTGGAATTGAAGATTGTCCTCCCTGGCATTCCTACTTCCTTCCAAACCGTAACAAACAAAAAAGCTAAAATAGAGTCAAACCCATAAATAGATACAGGGTCCCACACTAATAGTTTAAAAAGTAAATCAGGATATTTAAGAACAATATATGCAAGAACAATGTTAGAGAAAATAAAAATCACCAATTTTTTCACAACTTAACAATGTCATGTTAAGTTATTATGTAATGGTATAATTTTTATAAGAATCCATCACGGTTATCATTTTTATAAAGAAAATATCAGACTTATAAACTATTTTACATCATTTTTTACAAATTGCTGATGTGGTGAGTGATTATTGATAAATAAAAAAATAATGTTAGTGATGAACCCAAATTAATAACCAATAAAAATTGACCACATCAACAATTTGTAAAAATATTATAAAATAGTTTGGGTTGGTAACATTTCTCATTTTATAATACACTTATAGTAATAGTAGTTAAAAAAATTGTTATACCAAATATATTATACATACAAAGCTCTCTCTTTCTCTCTCTTATGTAAAGCCCATGCAAAGATGAAGCATGTCAAAGCTGGAGATATCATATAATGCATGCTATTCATCCAAATCCAAAATGGAATAGATGCTTTCTTCTTTGACAATTAAAGGAAGATTCTTCTCCCAAAACTCTAAAAAACCCTCAATTTTGCTCAACACTATACTCCTATTATACCTTCAATCAAATTACGTGCAAAAGTTTGACCCACCTATAGCATAGAAAATTTTAACTAGGTCCCACTTAACAGTCCACAAATCAAGCCAATGCTTGCTTGACAGGTCAAAAATCAAGCTATCTAGTTTGAGACAATATCCAATTTATTAGCTGATTTGAGCTCTAGAATGCCTTCGCTCTCACCGACCCTTAGCTTACAATATGAAATGCTTTTTTTTGTTTATTTCTGCACCACTCTATTCTAAAAATAAGAAGAGAAAAAGAAGAAGAAAAAAAGGGGAAAAAAATATATACTATATATTTAGACTAATTTGTGAGATTCCTTTTTCGACTACTTGTGCCACAATGGCTCCCTTTATAATATATTGAAGCAAAGTTAGGGTTTAACTTTTAGTTCAATAAGTGTCAAAGCTAAAACCCAGGTGGAAAAGTGAGTTAGCTTAGTATTAAGGGCATGTTTGCTTGAAATTTAAGCATCTTTATGTTCTCTAGAATTATTCTCCAAAATGAATATATTCCTTTAGGGTGAATTAGTGGGACCCCATGTTTTATGTCCAATTTGAATACTTTGCGAAGCTTCTCTCTTTTTCTATCTAGTTCTTCCCCCAAAGATTTGATAGGGTGGTGCACCGTCCATTTCTTTGTTGAAGAAACTGTGATTACTATATATTAAGATTGAATTTGTGTGATTGGATGATTATTAAGCAATTAAAGAGATTGATGAGAGAGCATGGTGATAACGATGGTGATGGCTGAGGATCCTCAAAGTCACATTGTAGTGGGGAATATATGACATTCCTTTGTCATATTCAGATCTTTTTCAGATAGGATGTTAGATTGAAATGCACATACTGAGGCAGCTCAGAACTCGGACTATAGCTACAAGACCTATATACACCTTTAAACTTTTTTTTCTTTTCATTTTTTTTTAATTTTTAATTTTTGCACAATAATATCATATATTGTATAATAAAAATTGTGTCGTACATGTTATGATTGTATCAAGCAAATGCCATCTCCTTTTTTTTCCTTTATATATATATATATATATATGTGTGTGTGTATATATATATATATATAGTATTTTTACCATGTGATCAAGTCATTCTGTCTATTTATTTTACACCCTTAAGACTTTTTATCCTGACTAAGAAAATATATATTTCTCCCACAAAAATGTGTTGTAATAAAATTATGGTAAATTAAAATATCCTTTCTTGAGGTTTAAATAAAGTTTATGAAAATAGGATTTAGCTTACTTCCAATACTTTTTTAACTAGAAATCTCCTTTTATTTTAAATACACAATAGCAAGCAGTATTGGGTATTAATCTCCACTTTTTATTTAGTTAGTTGGTGATATGGCAATTTCTTATTAAAATAAAATAAAATTCTAGTTAAAAAAAGTATTTGAGATAAACTAAATCCATAAAAATATACTTAAAAAAAAAAAAAGCTACTTATTTTATAAAAAGACACTATATTCCTTGAGGTTTTGATTTAAATAATAAATAACTCCGATCATTTATGCCTATTACAAATTGAATCAAAATACATATTTTCAAACTATATATTCTCATAAAAAAAAATTAACTTCAAAATAAAGCCTACTAACCATAGTGGCTATTATAACTAAAAATAAATAAATAAAAACCTCCAGGAACTAAGTGTTATTTTTAAAAATATGATGGAGTTTCCAACATTTTTTCAAACCTCAAGGGTAAGTGTAATTCTATTGCCAATTTTTCAAGAAATCCAATTAAAAATCTATTACTAAAAGTTTCTAAAAATTTAAAAGGAGTTTCATTATTTAGTTTAAACTATTTGATCATCTACCATATTTTGTATTACTAAAAGTGGACCTTACATGTTATGTTTTCACTATGTGGTTCAAGAAAATATTACATAATTTGTTTTAAGTAAAACCCTATAATCAAAGTTATAAAAAATTTAAAATATTACTCCGATTAAAACTCAATAATCAAAAGTCTCAAGAAATTTTAAAGAAATATAATTTTTAATATTTTGAGAAATTTAAAAGAAGTTTTATTATTTTTTTTGGTAAAAAAAAAAAAAAAAAAATTGAGTTCTTATACGAAATGTTCTCACCACAAAAGTTTAAAATTATTTTTTATTTTTTATTTTTTTACTATTTCCTTTATCCTTCAATTTTAAATATATTATTGAAATCTATATTTTTTTTAGACTAAATATTTATTCTTTATAAACCTGAGTACTTTTTGGACATAATCTAGTTACTTAGAATTTTTAACCATAAAACCTAACATATTTAGAAATATCAAAGTTTATTAGAGTGGCATATTGTAATTGGTATATGATAAAGGAATGTCGGTGTTATAGGTCTATTTGCTTCAATCATAACTTTCTATTTTAACAAGTTGTAATGGAGAGAGAGAGAGAGGTGGTGTACATAATGTTAAAAAAAAAAAAAAAAAAAAGACATTGCTCATAGCCGAATGTTACTTTGCAATTGAGTCCCGGCCCAGCTTCAAATCAGATAATAAAGCTCCAAGGTTTGACTGTGCTGTCAAGTCTGAGAGCCCAAAAGAGCAATTTATTTAGCCTAATCATTTAGCAAAAATAAAAATTTTATTTAGTCTAATCAAAGGCCAAGAATGAGTTTGGTAGGGCGTCAGATTTTCAAAATATAAAAAACTGCGACAATTGTGAGAAAACCCACTTCACAAAAAGCAATGGAAATGAGCATTATGAAACGGGCAACAGTGCAACTTCTGCTCTTTAAAAACTAAAACACCCTTGTGAAATTTAATCAAGTTGAAATTCTACTGTCATTTTAATGTGAACAAGATGCAATCATGCAAGCAAGAAACTATAATATTCATCATGGATAAACAAAACATAGCCATAAGGCATAAGATGAGTCATTCTAGAGCCTCACAGTTCTGCAAAGATTGCAATATTCATGGTTAACCAAAAGATAGCCATATGTCATAAGCCGAGTCATTCCAAAGCTATCAATCTTGTAACACAAAGTTTAGAGACAAAAAATAAAAAATAAAAAATCACAACTATCAAGATGAGCAAATTGTTATTAGTAAGTGAACAAATTATATAAATTATGGGTCTAGATAAAAACCAATAAAAACTTATCAACTCAACTGTTTTGAAAAAATATTGTTGATAATATTACTCATCTTACAAAGGCTGCATTTGAGCCATTTCAATTCTTCTAGGGTTGGTCTTTCCCTAAACTTATGCTTTAAATATATGGATAAATTGCATATACTATCTCTATGATATACCTTTACAACATAGAGCTATCACTTTCTTTGTTTTGCTAGACTTACACCTCCCCTATGTTACCGCCACCAACTGCTGATGATAAAGGATTGAAAAAAAAACAAACAAAAAAGTTTTACTCGAGTCTTGACATTTTTTGTTATATTTTTAATTTTCTCAATTAATCCTAATTTAGGTTTCTGATTGTTTGTGCACTTGTAAGCTTTAATGAAGATTTTTTTTTTTTTTCTTTTTTTTGCAGGGGAGAAAAGTTTCATAAAATAAAATACATGGTAACTATATCTTAAGAGTATCATTTGCCCATTTTATATTTATATAAATTATTCAATTCGATGGTAGAATATCAATCTTATGAGGTTAAAGGTGGAGCTTTGACTTTTTTATGGGTTATAGACTAATATAACTCGTGGCATTTGAGATCTTTCATTATTTAGACAATATGCAATATGGAAAAACAGTGGCGTTTGATACATAATTTGAAATTTGTACTCACACTGCTCTTACATTTCACACCATGGTTACTGGTTAATGCATTCATAATGGCAATTGGATTGGACATTGAAGAAAAGCATGTAGCATCACATCATCTTCATTTTCGCCAAGAGGCTGGGAAAGTATCAGCCCTTAGTGATAATAAGATTGATACCTATATTGTGTATCAAGGTTGGAACAACATTGAGTGTATTAGTGCTACTCAACTTACATTTGAGTCCCACCTTTGTAAAAGTCCTGGGAAGTGAATCAAAACCAGCTGCCAACACTTGGACCAGTAATTTCAATGCTTGAACTAACCTCAACCAAGCTACAAGACCATTGCCCCTACACAACCTTTTTCCACCCATGTTTTGTTGGTGGGATTCGGTTAGTACATTACAAAAGTAATGATTACAAATTCATTTACAAGAGCCTGCTTTATGTTTCTAAAATATTCCCTGCTGGATCTGTGTGCCTGTAATCACAAAGACAAAGTGGCAAATGGTGCAATGCGAGGATGTAGCAAGTACAAAAGCTACATTTATTCTTCTTCTTTTTTTTTGAGGGGGGGGGTTACCAAATTCAAATTTCATAAGAAAACGAGGAGCATTTCTCCTCCAAACCTCCCTAACAGGAGGAAGAGAGGAATTAATACAACACAGACAACTTACAATGGGCCGCAAACTAGGCTAAAGCATGAACTACAGAGTCTAACTCCCCTTTAAAAGTAGATAACATTCACTTGTAATTTACTTAAATGGGTTAACACACAAGATTCACATGTTTATTTTGCCAAAACTCAATTGTGCAGCCAAAACTGTTTTATTGAAAAGATATAAAAATGCACTGGTATTTGCGGGAAGGTAATATTGTCAACCAACCTTCAAGAAAAGAGGGGTTAACAATATTGACCACCAATGTATAATTTAACTCAACTTAATCCTTGACAAGCCTACGCTTATTTTAGATACATGCATAGTATTTAAATCTTGCTCATCTTTTACTGTTGATATTGCACTGTTCCTGCAGACTGTCTGCAACTTAAGCTTAACAGCAGCAGTGTCACTGTCAAGGCTCCAACATGTGCTACATTGAAAACAGTCCAAGCAGAGCCCTTTCATATTAATTGCTGTTCATATTCCCCAAGCACACATATTTCATCTGAAACCATTGTATGGAAAGATGTATCAAAATGACAGCACAGATATAAGCAGATTGATATATGGTCATTAGTGACTTCCATAAAGGAACAAAACTTTTGAGCCAATATGGAAAATGTATTTAATAAGTAGATAATTCAAGAACTTCAGCAGATTGAAAAGCAAGGGAAAATTACATGCAATTGCCCCATTGTAGTGTTGTTTTCAAAGGGCTGTTCCCGGATTAGGTAATTACAAAGAGATGCCTTACTGACAACAGCTATCCTAAATTATATAATTTAAAAAGTCAATACTGCCCTCAAATAAATTAAGTATATCTAGCAACCCATCAAAGGAAAGATTGAAGTGTTGTTGGCAGTTTTAGATTATTGTTTGAAGTCTTGAATTCCAACTTCTGATTTTGAAGAAATTCCTTACTTGACAGACAGCATGAAAATTAGTAAACAGAAGCAACATACATAAAGATGCATATTTATTTCAATATTTGTTACTGTTAAATAGAAAATTATTCCCATAAATCAGATTGTCGATCAAAAACTTATTTGATAAGTAGCAAATTATTGAGAACCTAATTGAATACTAGTAAATGGTGGACACACACAACATGAAGAGAAGATTCCCCTCTCCCCTCACCTCCCCCCCCCCCCCTCTTTTTTTCTATTCTGGCGACAAAAATAAAAACCAAAAAACAAAAAGAGTTGCATTAGGACATTGTCAGTAAGCTTACTTCCAGGTATTCGTCCATCCCATACTTGGAACCTTCCCTTCCAAGACCAGACTGCTTGACACCTCCAAATGGAGCAACCTGCATTTGAACATACTTGTGACAAGCTAGCTACAATAATTTCTTAATCTGTTGGTGGGTGCAGGATGAAACCAACCTCTGTAGAAATTATGCCTTCATTGATACCAACAAGTCCATATTCAAGAGCCTCAGACACACGCCACGAACGTTGTATGCTGTTTGTAAATATGTAAGCAGCCAAACCTACGAAAGTATAGAGGAAAACAATCAACCACGAAACTGAATAGTGAAGAAATAACAAAAAATTGAATCAATATGGAATAACTTAAGCAGAAATGTAACGCAAATGAGTTTTAATTGACCAAGGAAGAGAGAGAGAGAGAGAGAGAGAGAGAGAGCAGGATATTTTGTATGTTTTGAATTTCTTGCATTAAAATATAAATCATGTCCAGAAAAAGAACCTGCATTGGTGTCATTAGCAAGGCGAATAGCTTCTTCCTCTGTTTTAAACAGCAATAAGGGTGCCACAGGTCCAAATACTTCCTCTCTGACACATGACAAACAGCTTAAGCACATAAAAACTAACATACAAAAATTCATCCAGTTAAAAGAACTAAGAAAAACATTTTAAAGCACATAACAAGCCAATACTTTTCACTTAAATACACTGT
Organism: Quercus lobata; assembly: GCF_001633185.2. NCBI lineage: Eukaryota > Viridiplantae > Streptophyta > Magnoliopsida > Fagales > Fagaceae > Quercus > Quercus lobata. The sequence goes on along the minus strand of NC_044907.1, from coordinate 94,026,369 downwards.
TCGGTCCTAAAGTTTACCAGAGCAATTTTAGTCATTTAAGTTTAAATATTAGGGACTAAAAATGATCACTTTAAGTTTGTTAAGGACTAAAACTGATCACTTTAATATTTAGGAACTAAAATCACTCATGGGCTAAAATTTGGGACCGACAATGTATTTTGTCCTTTTATTTCTTCAAACCCAGGAGTATCCCCAATCACACAAACAATCTAGACTTAGGAGTTGAACTCATTACCGCTGACACCATAGCAGTGCAAGCAATCTACACTCTACAACCAGCTCAATTCGTTCAGAACCCAGTAATTAGTGTACTGAGACATGGGTATACATGCCCCACTCACATCAGTCAATTATTCACAGTTGATACCAAAAAAATGCAAGCAGAATTTTTTTTTTTCAGTAAAAAAGAAACTTTGTTTAAATTTTTCTTAAAATAAAAAATAACAGATTACTGATCATCAAATTCCAAGTCCAAGGTGTATTGTGGGAAAAAAAAAAAACTTTGCCAAACCAAACATAAAATATGGCTACAAAAATAAAATAAAATAAAAATTTATCTAAAAAAATTTATTTATTAATTAACTAAATTGCAGTATCCATGTCATGTCTTAATTTTTCAAGAATTGTCGTATCACTGTGTTCCATGTCATGTCCATGTCTCTGATTCTCACCAAAACAAAAGGGGGAAACAAGGATTTTGTAAAACATGGACAATTAAGTCCAGCTTGCTCACTCAATTTCACTTTTTGATCGCTTTATGCAAAATCAAGGATAACACTCCTAAATGAGAGAAGTTCTACTAGCAACAACGAAACAACTCCAAATTCTAATGATTAGTCTTGACACAATTCATGAACAACTCAAAGCTAAACAAAGTTAGCAGTTTGGTTTTCACCTAAATTCCTAGTCTTGTTTAGGAAAATTGGGTTCACCCATCTTATGCATATTGAATAGCTCATATTTGGGATAACTTTCCAAACCCATAATTGACCTGCATTTGACACAAATAATTACCCCCTTTGACAATATAATGATTCAACCCAATATGGCAAACAACTAGATTAACGTTATAATACTACTTTTTCAACTAGATCTTTCATGGCAATATTTTAAGACGTTGAGTTTGCATTATAACAAAAGGGAGTGTAAGTGGTCTAATATTCTAAATAAAACGTTTGATAAAACAAATTAAACTTGTTAGTTTCATGTTAGATCAATAGGTAACCCGAGTGAACCAAACTTATTTCACACCAACCATGTCGGCCATGCCATGTCATGTTACTTGTACAACCTTTGAATTCCGTAAAGGTTTGGCATTCTGAGAAAATAAACAGATCATGTTCAAGACTTCAAGTTCACACACTTATTTGTGTTCTTGCCTCTCAACTTTTTTTCTTTTTTCTTTTTCTTCTGACATCATGTTTGAATTGAATTGTTTTTTTAGAGACATGTTCAAGTTGCCTCTTGAAACTTGTCCATGACAATTAAAAGGAATGACACCCATATGTGGAATATAATGGCCCAGCTACTGTTGAGGTCACAGTATAAAACATTAATATGGACACAAGAATAAGTGCAATATCATATCCGTGACTAAAAAAAAGTCAAATGTAGAACAACAAATGTAAAAATATTTTAAAAGAAAACCATTCACCTTGATAGAAGCATCTCACTCTTGACATCACCAATAACTGTAGGCTCATAAAAAGTCATACCAAGACTATGTCTTTTACCCCCGAGTAGGACTTTTGCTCCCTTCAAATAAAATCATAATTTATAAGAGTAGCATTATTTCTTAACAAGAAAAGTTCTATTGACTGTCATTTTGTGAGCTATGCCAAATACATTTAAAATTGCAATATCAAGCAAAAAGGAAAATGAAAGGTACATATTATTTGATTTCATTCAATATTCATTACAACCACCTTCAATATGGGAACAAAGTTTTTTTTTTTTTTTTTTTTTTTTTTTTTTCAATCTTCAGGTATTAAAGCAAAGTGTGTGTGTGTGTGTGTGAGAGAGAGAGAGAGAGAGAGAGAGAAGAGGGAAATAAGATAAATGTCAGAATAATAACCGCATTGTGAATGTCATATTCCTGAGAATTACCAACCAACTTCCTGTGCCAAACATCAAAGATGTGACTCACGACTGACTTCCACTTTTACACTTTGTGGTGGTCCACAAGTGGACTTCATGATTGACTCAATATAATGACTCCATGCACATTATATACTGCACATAATTGAGAAGATTATTCAATTGATAAAACACTAACATATAGCCCTATTTTACAGCCAAAGGATAAATAACCATCTACATCATAAATCCTTATGTCAGGTTGAACCCCAAATCTCCACATTTAAAAGGAGAAGTACCACTAAACTACGAGGCCATGATAACAACATGTAGACTTATTGGAGAGATTTGCGACTCTAATATGAAACAAAAAGAAAAAATGAAACAGCACTCAGTACACAGGTAGTGTACAAGCAGTGCATCAAAACTAAAGAAAATATATATTGGAGAGATTTGCAGCTCTAAAATCAATTAAAGATTTACTTGCCATGGTGTCAAGCATCTAAGATGCATGGAGAATGGTACCCAAGTAAGCATCCTTCTTCAGTAGGTACTCAATGATGTTAAGATAATCATATAACATAATGCCGATAAGAAGTTACAACCTCCAAATCAGCAATTACTAATTCAACAGAATAACTGAGTAAACAAACCTTTGAGATTGCATCTTTAATAAATGATTCAACCTGCAAGGAAAATTTAAAAGGCACCAAGATAGAAGTTGATGTCAGTAACTGCAAGATCACAACATAATGCACATTATAAACTGGAAAAATTGAAAGCAAACATACCTTCTGTACTGCAGCTTCATTGATTAAAGGACCCTGTGAGGAAATGAATAGTTAATTCCAAATCTGATTACATCTCATTGGGGAGAAATAGAGGGGAAGATAAAAGAAGTTTAAGAGTAGCCCCTAAAAGCCTTCATTTCTATATTTATGGGTGAATGGAACATCATCTCCAATTTTCAAAACAAGTCATATGATATAGAAAATAAAAGAGATCGATGTCAAATGTTACAAACAAATGAGACGGTATCTCTTTTATAATTTTGTGACTCTAAAGAAAGCATGAAGAATAAAGTAGCTTCAGAAATGGGGGGACCACAACTGTGACACGGAATGTACAAATGCCTACCTGGGCCACACCCTCAGTGAAGCCATCACCAACTTGGAGATTCTGGACAGCTTTTGAAAAAGCATTTGCAAATTTCTCATAGATACCTGCAAAGAAAATCTATTAATTGTGCAAATGGAAGAATAAAAAAGGCTTATTTGGAAGGAATATACCAGAAACTTCTAAAAAATCCAGACAGATGAACCAGTTCAGACCATGTAGTGAAATTTTTTATTGATGAATCAAACATTTTTTTTTTTTTTTTTGAACATAGGGAACCTTTCTAAAGAAGAGCCCTTTGGATTCGCCTCTAGCCAGTAAAACCTACGAGCTCCAACCCACAAAACCAGTTGTTTGAGTAATTCAGGGGCATTCACCCCTGACAAAATAAGCAATTTATGCTCATGACCAGGAGCAAATGAATCAAACTTTTTTTATATTAATATTATTGATGTATCAAACTATACCTTAACATTTGCATGCATTAGAAAAAGAATCAAGTAATTAATGTGAGTCCATATATATATATACACACACACACACACATATATATATATATACACATATATACATACATATACATATATATATATATATAATATATCCACATCTCTAGGTATAATTCATCTTGCTTATTGGGAGTTCATAAGGCCTTAGAGGGTCCAAAACCAAATCAAGAATATAGTAAAAAGACAAAACAGCCTTTCCAAGGTAATTTAATAGTCATGAAATACTTCTTAAGAATTCTTACAATTTGGAAGTTAGACTCTATAGGACAAAATAAACATAAAATAATATTAAATGTTATGACCACCCCAAACTTCCAGTCTTATTCATCTCAAGTCAAACCTTAGCAGATCCAAACTAAGCCCTTGAGCTGCTAAGCTGCTATCATTACTGTTAAATTACCAATTGTCCCAAAAGCTTAAACTATTGAAATATGAGAAATTTAATCATTTAACCACATACTTCTAACACTCCCCCTCATGTGTAGACCAAAACTACCTTTTAATAGGTGAGGCTCAACACATGAAATTTAAATGGGAGGTAGAGTGGAGGAGACAGGGATCGAACTCAAGACCTCCCGCTCTAATACCATGTTAAATTAACAATTGTTCCAAAAGTTTAAGTTATTGAGATATGATAAATTTAATCATTTAACCATATACTTCTAACAATTACCTTACCCATGCAATCCAACCTTTTTTCCCTCTATTTAAAATCATATTGATCCACTTGTTGACCTAAAATTTATACTCTAAATTATTTCACCAATATCTATCAGCTACTATGCTACTACCATAAACCAATAATCAACTAAGATAGGATGTTTTACATACTAAATTACCTGAGGGGGGTTTCAGCTCCATACTAAATCCTATAATTTGAATCTTACTTACTTTCCAAAATTCAAATCACAATTTCACTCATTAAAACTCCTTTAAGCCTTTCACAAACTGCAGATTTCTTTATTGAAATTTTACTCAAGAACCTGAATGACACTATTTGTCTGTTTAGGAATAACTTATCTAGCTTTTTGCTGAAAGTATGTTTAAAGTATACTTGTACCTTGAAAAAAATTGAAAAAAGTGAGAAAAGATAGGAAAAAATGAGGTTTTAAAAAGCTATCCATAAAAGCTTAAAGCTGTTCCCAAACACACCCTATGAAACCTAAAAATTGCATTTGAATCATGAATCAACAAATGCAGTCTACAATTAGTATTATGTTCTCTGCCAAACGCGATATGTTTTAACAAACAACTAAAAAATAAAAAAGGGAAAAGAAGAATCTAATAAACAATACTCAATCAAGATACCAATGTGCATTTGGATAAGCATTTTTGGTAGCTTATTTAGCAAATAAGATAAATCAGCTGTCCAATTTTCTTTTTGTTATTGTGTATGTATTCAACAAGGTGATAGACACCACAGATCTCCAGAAAACAAGAGGGAGAGAAAGAAAATTCTTATTATTGACTTGTCTTTGAAAGAAAACCTTCCACAATTTTTACCCTTGTTCCTTGCCCCTACAGAAAGTAAAAGCTTATACATATAGACATTTAGAAGATTGAGTGTGTGTTTGGGATTGCTTAAAAAGCCAGCTTTTTTTGACTATGCAGCTTATTTTTGCTATTATTCATGAGTCTCATTGCACTTTTTGATACTATTCATGGGCCTACTGTACTATTTCAGCTACCTTTTAGCTTTATCTACAGTACTTTCAGCAAAAAAATTTCAATTTCAACTAAATAAGCTATTCCCAAACAGACACTGAATCTATAACTTTGGAAACATTTGTCAAATATGTAGGTTGTTTGAGGCATAATCCATGAAATTCTCTTTGTTCATAATTTATAACACTTGAGTATAAAATCGTGGGCTAATTGGGTCTGTTTAGTCATGCTTCTATCTTTGGGGGTCTTGGATTCGTTGAGGGTGCTTGGTTCTGTTGGATTTGTATGTCTGTCAGGCCTGCAACAAGGAAGTGTTAAAACTAATCCCACCTTGGTTGGGCTTGAACTTAGTTATGGGTTGCCGTACTAGTTGGGCCTCTCTGCCTACTAGCAATTCCAACTCTCCCCCAAATCAGACTCCCAATGCAATTTGATGTCATTTCTTGTGCCAAGGACTATCCAATGCAGTAACAGGTATTAGCAAGTTCATTATATAATCTTTATAATTGTTATTAAAATGCAGCAAATGTTTAGTGCAAGCATGGCACCAATGATTTGCTATATTGACGTATCTATACATCTATGTCTCCACAAACACTAAGAGTTCACTTACTATATCTAATACTGACAATCTACAAGCAGTCAAATTTAAGCTGAACAATACAATAGCATCAACCAGACAAATTAATATATCTGTAAATGCAATATTTTCATCTATACCTTCTTGCACAAGAACTCTATTTGCACAAACACATGTTTGTCCACTATTACGGAACTTTGCTGCTAGCTGCAACAACAAATTGCATTGTTCAATAAATGAAATATCTAAAATAATTATATTCTGGAACAAAGAATGTAAAAGTAAAACAGAATAATAATATCAACTATCTATCCTTGTTTAAAGAAAAAGGGCAAGAATAGTTAATACTTAATAGTCACCTAAAGCATATAAAGTAAAGAACAAAACTTAAGTACAGTACTTAAGTGTTATTCCTTAGATTCCCCTTTTAAGATTCTGCTATATAGATTTTTTCTCATGAGATGGAAGTGTATTAGCCACATGGCTGAATCTTATGAGGAGAACTTAAGGAACAGCACCTAAGATACTGTACCTAAGTTTTTTCCTAAAATAAAATATAGTTATGCTAAATAGAATCTAACTACTAGCTAGAAGCTAAAACAATAAATTTCAGAAGATCAACGTGATGGAAACAACATCACAAAAATGAACACATTTATGAAAATTACTACAGAAAGAGTAGTTAATTTATCACTGTGGTGGTTAAGCCATATACAAAGAGTTTCACCAATTTAAACGTCATTGACGGTCTTTTTCTTAAGAAATGATGCCCATTTCTTGAAGGAAAATAGAAAACAAAGAATCTCACTTGAGCATAAAACACACATGGGGTTGATATGCCATTCATGTCCAACTTAATGGCACAGCCAAACTCCTAATGTAGGGTTTATAAAAGCAGTGGACATTGCATTAATACAATTTCATATCTTGTATTTTTTAACTCTGGCAGCTTTAGAAACTTCTATTGTCTGAAGTATGTACTTAGTTGGACGCATTGTTGCACATGCACTAGCTTGAGGGCATGCAGAGCAGCCTAAAAAGGAATCAAGTATAATTTGCACCAGTAAAAAGGATATATCCTGCCCCAGAAGTGCCTAGATGGCCTTATGCAGCATCTCAGGTATATCTTATAGGTAAACAAACAACACTGGTTTCATACTCACTCCAGATGCATATTAACTCATGCAATGATATCTAAGATGGAATCAACACCATTACAACCAGTGCCTAGATGGCTTTATGCAGCATCTCAGGTATATCTAATACTGTACATAAACAAACAACAATGGTTTCGTACTCACTCCAGATGCATATTAACTCATGTAATGATATCTAAGATGGAATCAACACCATTACAACCAGTATACATAAAAAATCACCCTAACTTACAGCTCCTTTTACTGCCACATCCAGGTCTGCATCATCAAAGACTATGCAGGGTGCATTGCCACCAAGTTCCAGAGATACCTAGAAAATTCAAAACAAAGGCCATTAGCCACATGGTGATTTCTAGCGCTTTCAACATTGTTAGCTCATGCCCTCATTTCATATACTGTGCATACCCTTTTAACTGTCCCAGCAGCACCTGCCATCAACTTCTTTCCAACTGCTGTTGAACCCGTGAAAGTGATCTTTCTTACCTGAATACATTGAATACAACAAGAACACTTAATGTCACATCATTTTTATATCCTATTATCTAGAAGGATATTGCATGATAGTATCACATGGAGAGGAGATCAGGGCATATATTAAAGGTAAAAAACCTGTGTACTCGCAAGTAAAGCATCCCCGATATCAGCAGCATTTCCCATAACCACATTGACAACTCCCTAGACAATTAAGAAATCAGTATGCATTAGAAGCAAATGAAACTACAGAAGAACTATCAGTTGGTCAAGAAGAAGAAAAAAGAAAAAGCACCATAGTCTAAGCCACATTCTAGAAACTTGGGCTTAGGCCAACGCTTCAGATTCCTGAGACCAGCATCATTTTAATTAATGTATTTTTAGTTTGAGCTTTAAGGATGTCATGATTCATGATTTTCCTATTGTAAGCTGAAAAGAAAAATTCACATATAGGACATGCCACCCACACAATTAGTTAGGCCCAAAAGCTCTATATCTTTTCTAATTTCTATATATAGTTTAGTCCTTGATGTATGTTTTTTTGGCCTAGGATAGGAATAGTGTTTTTTCAATGATTCAATGCTGGGAAAGCACCTTAGAGTATGTACAGTGAATTTTTTTCATTTTAGAGTAACATTTGAATGCCATTAATAATGGCAACCCAAACCAAATAAGTATCCAACATACACAAGCCAACTCAAAGACCAAGTAGGGGTAGAAGTACAGGCCGGGCTGGGTTAGGGCCAAGTTTGCACCTCAGATTGAGCCAGAGATGAGCACAGCCTGCCCAAGTTTTATCCCTACTGGAAACATAAATAAGTATCTAAATGAAAACCACTATGATGCAGAACAACCAGAACAAAATGAAACAATAGAAAAATAAATGGATATGACCTAAGAATCAACACCTAAACCTGACTTGGAGTCGGCACCAAATAGGGAAACCACTAGGAGTCAGCACCTAAAATGGACCTAGAGTCAACACTGGGTGGGCCTGGAGTTAGCACTAGACCAAAGAGAGACCAAACAACCATTTTTTTCATTTATCAAAATATGAACTATCTCTTCAAGGAGTACAATAGGTTGCTTATAAAGGATTGCTAAACCCTAGTTCTAATTGGCTAGGAAACCCTAAATGCCTTATTACAAAAATAACCTTGCATCCAAATTAAAATACTAATAGCCTAATAACTACAAGGACCTAAAATATAAAAATTCAATTGACTTGCAAACATAAATAATACTAAATAAAAATTTTCTTGCATCTCCTGCATCAACAACACACTTTTTTTTTTTTATATAGATAATGGAAGTTTATTGACAAGAAAAGAAGCAATGCGTTCGCATGTATGCAGATAAATAAAAGAAATTACTGGTGGTATTCCGGCCTGAAGAGAGAGCTCAGCCGCTGCTAAAGCTGTGAGGGGTGTGAGTTCAGAGGGTTTTATGACTACTGTACAGCCACATGCAAGTGCAGGACCAACCTGATACAGGTGAGGCACAGAAAGGAGATTTTGAAAATGAAATTCAGTCATTAAAGTTATCGAATCCTAAAACAATTTAAGGATATGCACCAGAGGATATTAGACTGTAATAATCCTAAATTAAGCACACCTTTCGAGTAATCATAGCCAAGGGAAAGTTCCAAGGTGTAATTGCACCAACAACACCTACAGGCTGCAAAATAAAACTTACAAATAATCTTAAATAAGAGATCAAATATAACAACTGGTAATAGGATATGCTTTAAAACATATCAAGAAATCTCCATAAAAAATATTATGTTAAAATTGTCAATCAAGAGCAAAATCATCAAAGGTCATCTTTCCAACCACCACCGGTACAAGAAGGTAATTCAAAGATGCAACAGTTCAGAAAAAGGACACTAAAGCAAAAATGGAAAGTGAATGCTAGTAACTGCTCTGTGTGGATTGTAAAGACTTGAATATCATGTGAAAGCAGGTTATCTTTAATACTGGTATTCCTTACTATCCTAAAAAGTCTTAGAGAGCACAAGGGCTGTGCTAGGAAGACCAAAAACATTCCATCAATGTTACGAACCCGGTGGTTCCTAATGGAGATTGATGGGAATTATAGGGAAATGGATGGGGATTGTAGGGAAATTGACTTAATTCGAGGTAGTCACCCTCCATAGAGAAAGAGAGAGATTAAGAGAGAGAAATGCACTAACAAATTGGTTTATTCTTCATTGATTCCTCATATTGGATTACAATCATGTATTTATAGGAGACTAGCTCTAATCTCATTGGTCCACATGGCCTCATCCTATTGGTTCTATTATTCCCCATGTGCATTAGTAATTCCAACATGTGCTAAATGTGATTAACATGCTTGGAATTGTAACTAACTAACTAACTAGGTTCTATTATTCCCCATGTGCATTAATAATTCCAACATGTGCTAAATGTGATTAACATGCTTGGAATTGTAACTAACTAACTAACTAAATCTCAATACAACAATTATTATCCATATGCTTATAGCATTCCTAACATTTCCCTCCCCTTGAAAACACCTTGCCCACAAGGTGTTGTTGTGAAATAGCATCTTCATCAAAGGAGATCTTCCAATGGACCAATACCGTAGTGACATTTTGATCACCATATTCATGCATTTCTCTTTGACAAGCGGTCCGGTGCACATGAAGGTTTCTTCTTCGTAGATCTTCAAACTTTGCTCAAATTCTTGAGGCTTCGATGGTTCTTCAATCTTCAAGGTCTCATTGGTTCTTTGAACCTTGAAATGTTCTAGTATCCTCAAGACCTCATTTGATTCTAGAACCATTAGAATTCTTGGAGCTTGTATCTTGGATTCTTGGATCACCGACACTTGGATTGCCAATTCTTGAATCATAGACTCTTGAATGGAATCCTCCATTGGTGCATCAAGAATGGGTTCTTGGAAGATCATCATCACCTTCTTTGTTGATTCTTTTGACTGAACTTCAAGGGCAGCGTGTACATGTACATCATCATCCACTTTGACACAAAAATCAACATCTCGGCTTGCAACAATAGTAGTAGATTCTTGGAACTTGATTTGTTCTTCGAGTTTCATTGAATCAAGAGATTGTATCTCCTCTTCCGTCATGTTCTCGAGACCCTCTTGCAATCTTGAGAGCTCCTCCTTCATGGCCATGTTAGATTCATCCAAGGCCTTCATCTTCTTTGAAATATCCTTAGATTCTTCTAAGGCTTTGTTCAACAGTCCTTGTATTTTTTCCAAAAGTTTTCTTTCATCACAATTGCTCGTCTCTGGATCAACGGCTCTGATACCATTTGTTACGAACCCGGTGGTTCCTAATGGAGATTGATGGGAATTATAGGGAAATGGATGGGGATTGTAGGGAAATTGACTTAATTCGAGGTAGTCACCCTCCATAGAGAAAGAGAGAGATTAAGAGAGAGAAATGCACTAACAAATTGGTTTATTCTTCATTGATTCCTCATATTGGATTACAATCATGTATTTATAGGAGACTAGCTCTAATCTCATTGGTCCACATGGCCTCATCCTATTGGTTCTATTATTCCCCATGTGCATTAGTAATTCCAACATGTGCTAAATGTGATTAACATGCTTGAAATTGTAACTAACTAACTAACTAGGTTCTATTATTCCCCATGTGCATTAATAATTCCAACATGTGCTAAATGTGATTAACATGCTTGGAATTGTAACTAACTAACTAACTAAATCTCAATACAACAATTATTATCCATATGCTTATAACATTCCTAACAATCAACTGGATGGAAAACACGGATACTAGACCATGGACTCTCAGGCAGTTCTGCAAAGAATCTTCAATCTTGCATCTATATTAGACCTGCATCCTTAACATAGTTGTGTCACATGTTGATCTTTTTTTTAATCTTTTTGATGTTGCTCTTTAAAGCACTAATATCATTTTGAGATTAAGACCCAACTCCTTGACAGTGTTTTCCTCAAGCAAGGATGAGACATTTTATGTATAACAGACAACTGAAAATTAGACAAAATACTTAAACTTATAGAGGATAATGATATAGAGCTCAAACCATCAAGAAATGAATAAGCACACCTGCTTTAAAACAAACAATCGACGATCAGGCAGAGTTGCCGGAATTATATCACCATATATACGTTTGGCTTCCTCCGCAGAGAACTCAATAAAACCAGCCCCATAGCTAACCTGTTAACTAAGTCCATTACATAATATGTTGCAAAACAATTGATGACTTATGCAGCCAAAATAATATAGTTGATGATGAAAACAGGAAGATATAGTGTCCAAGCCCAATGCTCAGATATCAGCAAAGTTAGAAGGAGAATAGGAGATACCTCACCCAGGGATTCTTTCAGAGGTTTTCCTTGCTCTAAGGTTATAAGCTGTCCAAGATCTTCTTTATGGGCAATTAGTAGATCATACCTTGAAATTCATGTAGAAAAGTCTAATATTAAAATTTGCAAAAGTATAAAGTTTCCCAGCCAGCATTTTGGAGGATCTATTTATGGAGATTAATATATTGTGTATCTTACAATAAAACCAACGGGTTTACTAGATTCAACAGATAGCTAACATACCATTTCCTTAGATATTTGCTCCTTTCGGTAGCTGTCAGTTTGCTCCAAGCTACACAGATAGATTGTATATACATTACATTAGTTAAAAAAAAAAAAAATTCAAAAGTGTATTTTACGTCCCAATATTGTCAAAAATATCAAGCACAACCTCAGTCCATTTAAGTATAAGGTTTGAATAACATTAAAAAGTATTATTAGTTAGAACAATTATTTCCTTAAATAATCATTACTGAAAGTAATATAGTTAGAACAATTATTGATGTATTGGTTAAACTTAAAGGTTTGAATAACATTAAATTTTAAAAAGATGTAGTATATGTCAAGCATAGAAGCACCAATGGTTTTGTCTAACAAGTTATGCCAAAGCCCAGAATATAACATAATCAGAGTGGTTCAATCTAAAAGTTCATACAATAAAATGCCTCATATGCTGAAGATATCGCATCGTTTGTCTCCTTCTGACCCATGCATGGGATATCTACTATAACTTCACCAGTTGCTGGATTGCAAACCTGCCATGACATAGAATAGGTGTGATTTTTGTTATGGAAAAAAAAATGGCACTTTTAAGGCATATTAGATAAAAGAAAAATTCATTTGGAATATAATAAAAAGTGCAAGCAATGCCAGTCTATATCATGGTTGGTGTTCATTTAGTATAGCTTATTTCATTGTTTTACCCTGTTAAAAAAAATATAAATAATAAATAATATTGCATGTCTCTGTACTTAGTGTTATATTCTGTTCATAGCAATCCCAAGCTTGGAAAAAGAGGAGGGTTATGGTAGGTTGACAGCTAGAGTAAAAATTATTCCTATAAAATGAATGGATCCACTACAAATACATGTTGGAGCCCCCCCTTCTAAAAAAACATACACATGGCCAACCTTGACTGGTTTCTTAAGGATCCATAACTGGCCAAAAACTCTGGGACTAAAGCTTGATTGTTGTATTGTTATTTTGTTGTTATTTTACCATATAGATAAAAATAAATAAATAAATAAAAAGCTATGTAAAAGTACAGCCATACCTTGAAAAATACAAAACAATACAAAGTTGAACATTCTCTTTTAAGATGAAAATACTCTAAACCATTTGGGCACCTAGATATGAAAGTATTCATCTTCTTTTCTTTTTTGACAAATGAGGGTATCCAAATCTCTTCAAGTATCCATTCATCTTTGGAAACCTAAGACTAAAGCAAAGCAAGAAGCTTCCTTGGCCCAACAATAAGTGTCCATATCAGTTTCTTATGTGCCAATGAGCACAGGAAAGTAAGATGGAGGGTGAGGTTGTTCAAGGCCCACTAGATGCATGTATAACTTACCAAACTTTTTTATTTAAAAAAATGGTTATTATGCATTCGATTAAGGTTAAGGAGGTGATTGACAGAGCCTAAAACAACATAAGTAGTAAAATGTGTGTGTGTGTGTGTGTGTCAATTATAATGATGTTGGTTATGATACAATCACCTCCTTAAAAAGAAAAGAGCAAGCGATGTCAATATATCATATAAAATGTCATTGTCTTTTTTCAATGGAGACCCCTGTATTCTTTTTCGTCATTCAAATTTGGATACTTAACAAATTTATGAGGACACCTATATTATTTTCCGTCATTCTATCATATCCAAAATCATTTATCTTTTTCATCTTGGAATAAAATGAAAAAAGCAACTGATGCATCTTTTTTATTTTTTATAGAAAAAACTGATGCCAATCTAGAGCATGGTTGGTAATCATTTGGCATAGCTTATTTTCGTAGGTTTATTATCCTTAAAAAAACTTTGTCTGTGTTTGTACTAGTGTCATATGTAGATCAATGTAAAATTAGTCACTTTATTATGAATGGATCTACTACATACACACTTTGGGGCATCCCCTACTTTAAAAAATAAAATAAAATAAAAAGAATACATGTGAAGGACCTAACTAGTTTGTTAAGGATCCATAACGGACCCCAATATTATTTGTTGAGCGGTGATAGCTACACACAGCTGAAATTGAAACATGATTTCAGCTAAAACTGTGAAATTGGTATCACCATTTAACAATTATAACTGTTATAACTGAAATTGTATTTTCACAAGTTGTGTATAACAATAATTAGCGTTATTTGTTAAGAATCCATAGCAGACCCAAAGTTCTGTTATTGTTACATGCATTCAATAAGAAATTGACAGGAAAAAAAAAATTAAATAGAGACCTTGATAGTTTTTCTGTCATGGGAATCAACCCATTTCCCAGCAATGAGGCCTTGGCTTCGTAACAAGCCCGAATTCTTGAGCCGAGCAATAACATTCTCAGCCTCCGTACTCATCTGCCAATACAATAATAACAATACCCTTTATTAATTTTAGTGTTAATGTTATCCAAAACACTATGATACTTAGTTTGATTCAAAATACAAACAAATTACTAAGTAAACAAACAAACCCAGATAATATTTTTACCACATACTCTGAAAAATCAAATAGAAGCTAACGATCAAATCACAGATTTAGAGAGAGAGAGAGAGAGAGAGAGATATGGTATTTATGTATGGTAAGTTCTTGCCTGGTGGCGAGTGAGGAGAGAAGCAGAGGGTCGAAGAGAAAAGGAATGCGAAGAAGGCGATAAAAGCTTGGTGAATGTGTGCGTTGCTCTCATCAACGTGCTCATATCTATGTATCTCTCACTCTTTGTGTGTCTCTCTGTCTCTCGCTGAAGAGCCGGCGAGTGTGTGTGTATGAGTGTGAGTTTTGGTTTGCTAATATTGAGGTTGTTCCGACGCGTAGCTGAATCTATTTGACTATTTTTTTAGATATGGACAGGTGTACTTGGTACTTACTACACTCTGTGTTCGCTGTTTTTAGTCTATCTCATGATTAATTAATGGTGATATTTGTATTTTCATTTGAAGATAACTTCCGCATAATTGTATTTTTAGTCCATTTTTGTAGTTATTGTCTTTTTTCCAAAAATATTCATATTTTAATTAATTTATCTTTTTTTTATATTTAAAAATAAGGTTAAAATCATAAAATTGATAAAAAAGAATTATAAAAAAAACCTTTCCATTTTATAAAATTACTCCATGTTCTATAAAACTTCTTCGTGTCCCATGTATACAACCAAAATTACCCTCATGTTCATATAAAATAAAATAAAAACCTAAAAAAAAGAATCTCATTGCACGTGCATGAGACTCTTTTTTTATTTTGAATTTAATATAATTTTTTAATTTGAATTTATCTATTATTAGAGAGATTACACGTGAAGGAAATTTTAAGAAACTAAAATTTAGAATTTGAAAATGAGTAAACTGTTGGGTTAGGTGTGTGTTAGTTTTTAAAAGAAAAACAATGTGTCAAACGTGCATGAGATATATTTAAATAGATAGTGTACTAACTTAAATATATATATATATATATATATATATATATATATATGAAGGATTCAATTTGTAACGACCCCAAAATGATGTTGGGTTCGCACGTTAAGCGCCCAAACAATATAATTTGTTGAGTATGGGTTTGAAAAGCTAAGCCTTGGTCACCGGACGATGGTTAGCCATGGTGTTCATGCAGAACTAAACCATGTTCACTCGAGAAGTCTTTCTCCTCGATACGACCTGGGAGGCTCTGGTTCTTGGCCTTTTTTCCCGGCCCCTTTCTTTGGACTGCTTATTTTTCCTTTTATATTAGCCTTTACTCCCCTTCCAACGTCCACGTGTAGGTTCAACTTTCCAGGACTGATACTTGTCCCATCAGCCCATACCCAAAGTGGTTGGGGGTGGTTGTAAAAGCTAAAAAGCATTGCTCTGTCTAGCGCAGAGTATTTAATGGCAGTAATGGCAGCCTTTCTTTTGTCCTTTGTCGCCATACTGTATAATTTTTACATATATAATTTAAATATTATTGATAGTCATTTTTATATATTTTTTTAAGCTCTTTAAAAAGTCTTGTAAGAATATTATTAGGTAGAAAATATAAATTGTCCATTTTTTTTTATTTTTTTGGGTTCATTAATTGTAGACTTTTTTGTTTTTTAACGTAATAACTCACTTGGATGGATATTTATGATATGGTCTCACGTTTTACTCCAAAATTAAAAAATAACTCTCTCTAAAAATAAATAATTTAGGACATATGGTGCAAAATTAGACTTCAATTATAGAATCTAATTGAATTTTATCTAAGCTTTACCTATTAATATATATATATATAGATATAGATATAGATTATCCAATTAAGGTAAGAAATTGTTATTTTGGTGTTTTAATATCTTTTGGTAATCTATTTTGCTTTAAGTAAGTCTACTTAATAATAATAATAATAACAATAATAATAATAAAGCACAATTCTTTTCATAGCACGTTATCTGCAGATCTTTTCTTTTACAATTGTCTTTAAGTTTGCTATGAATCTTGTCAATCTCTGAAAGAAATTTTCTCTGATTGCAAAGTTTTTCTAGAGCAATGAGCACATGCTGATAAATTTCTCCCAAGGAAGCTTGCTGCAAAGTTATTTTTTGGGGATTCATCATGCATAGTGTTTCATCCCCTAATGGTTCTGGAAGGGAGTTGAGAAAGGTATGCTTGGCATTAACATCATCCATACCATTAAAAGAGTAGTATCTCCTTGACATTCTGTCAAAATGTTTCTCTAAATCTTTCCTTTCAAATGATCAACATTTCATCAGCAAGAATTCTTCTCATGCTACTTCCATATAATGGGTTGCAGAACCAAGAAATTCATTATGGACATTCATGAAGAAATCTTCTAGTGTGTTGCATTGAGCTACCTGTCATTGCTTGTATTCACCTAAATTATTATTATTATTATTGTACTTCCATTTTATTTTCATTTTTAAGCTTAGCCAAATGAGTACACAATCCTTTTATCGGTTTATTTTCCTAAATTTTTGTTTTGAATTTTCATGCTTACTAACAGTAGAAATGGAAAATTTTTTACCAATCACAAATTTCCACTTCATGCTACAATCAATTCCAAAATATTATGTGGTACTTAGTGGGTCCCAATATTGTTATGAAAAGTTACTTAATAGTACAAATT
Source organism: Quercus lobata (assembly GCF_001633185.2). Taxonomy (NCBI): domain Eukaryota; kingdom Viridiplantae; phylum Streptophyta; class Magnoliopsida; order Fagales; family Fagaceae; genus Quercus; species Quercus lobata. The sequence goes on along the minus strand of NC_044907.1, from coordinate 94,009,152 downwards.
ACAAAGAATATCAAAGGAGGTGATTTTATTAAGAAGAAAACCTTGAATTTTCATTAAAAATATTTAGTCATGATTGACAATAAGAACATCATAAAAGCGTGAAGAAACATCATTTATCTATACCAATAAACCTCTAAGATTCCATTCAAAGGTCACTAGACAGAGGCCTCGTCCAAAAATTTATTTCCTCTCATTTTACTTGGCTACGAAAATAAATATTTTTAATTGATATATTATAGGAAAAATATTTCTTAAGAGATAAGACATAAGGGTATCAATAAATTAAGGATAAAACTTAGGAACAATACCTTTCCTCACTTAAGATTGAGTCATATGAGTACTTAACTAAATTATATACTTTTATTCCATGAGAAAAAACTCAAATGATAGAATCTTAATAGGGGAACCTAAGGAACAGCACTTAAGTACTGTACCTAAGTCTTGCCCATAAAGTAATACAAGTTACAATCTCTTTCTTCTCAACTAAATAAAAAATACATTTATATTTATTTCTCATCCTTCCAATTTTCTAACAAACACATGACAGAAAACTGAAATCTTACCCTCATTGATTAGTTTACTTTAAAGGAGCGTTCATTTTTACATATGGCCCCAAGTTTAATTACTTGAGCATAAGTGCACCATCTAACACTTCCAAGTATTTCTGGATATTTTTTTCTTTCTATTTTTTTTTTTTATCATTTTATTCAAGTTGGTCAAGTTTTTACATGTTACTAAATTTTAAACATCGTTTCGGCAAAGTTTTGAATTACATCCCATTATAAAAGCTACTTGTAACTTGCAAGTTCAATTACTGAATTGTAAGCAATTAGGGATGGCAAAAAAACCCCGACCCAGTCCGACGCACGAAGCAAATGGGGCAGATTCGGGTTTAATAAACTTAACCTGTAGCGGGTTCAGGTCGAGTTTGGGTATTATGCAAACCCGGCACAAACCTGACCCGTATATATAATATTATTAAAAAAATTTAAAAGCCTAGGTATAAATACTACTATCACTTCTAAAAACATTTCCTTAACCCTAATTTCCACCTCTCAGCCACCTCTCTCTCCTTCACTCTTAGCCACCCCTCCCTTTCCCTTAGTCTCTCTCTCTCACTTGCTACCGCCAGTCCCTCCTCCACCTCACTAGTCTCGTCAGTCCCTACCTCTCTCACCAAGTGACGAGGTGGCTCATCCACCTCGCCGCAGAGATTGCTAGCTCCTCCCTCACCACGACACTCACTCGTCCCTCTCGCTGCAAACGCTACTCACTCCTCCACCTCACCGTAGACACCACTCCTTCCTACTTACCTCTCTCACCTCGCCTTGATTGAAAAAAGGAGGGAATTTTGTTGGTTTTTCGTGGTTCTGCTTTGGAGTTTTTGAGGAGTTGAAATAGAGGTAGGCTTACACTATGAAGGAGGGATCTATATTTTTATTTTTATGAAAGATCTGATCTATATTTATATGGTCTTAAACTTTGATCTGTTCGGAGTTTTTCATGGTTCTGTTTTTGGAGTTTTTGAGGGGTTGAAATAGAGGTAGGCTTAGACTTTGATTTGATCTGTATTTTTTTTTTTTTTGTTATTTTGATGAAAGATTTGATCTATATTTATGGTCTTAGACTTTGATTTGTAGTATTGAGCAGAATATTTGTGCTTTTTACTTTGTTTTGCATGGTTCTTGTGATGGTTTCTATTCTACACGGTTTAAAGATTCAAACAAATATTTTTTTTATTGGGCCATGGATTAGGCCTTAGGTGGCGGGGCCCGTGGAGCTTGACCGGGTGGGTTTGGGGTTAGAAAAAAAACCCGTTTATTAAATGGGATGGGTTCGAGTTTCAGAGTCAGGTTGCGGGTCAAATTTGGGCATAAAGAAACCCGCCCCAAACTCGACCCATTGCCATTCCTATAAGTAGGGATGGCAATTTTTGCTCGACCCACGGGTACCTAGCCTGGCTCGACCTAATGGGTCGGGTTTTACCTAACTCAGTAAAGAATAAGGTCGGGTTTGGGTTTTTTAAAAAAAAACCCCGAAACGAGTCCGAGCCGAGTTCGGGTTTTATTAAAACCCGGCCCGAACCCGGACTCAGACCCGACCTAGTTATATACTTATATCCTAAATTACTAAAATATCCCTATATGTGTGTGTATATATAAATATATATATATATATATATATATATTGACCCTAAAACTAAAATTTCAGCTCATACTCACTCACAGCCGCCTCCCCCTCTCATCTCACTCGGACTCAATTTCATCTCACAGCCACCTCTCTTCTCTCCCACTCTCACTCACTCTCAATCTCACAATTCACAATCTGAGTCAAAGAAACTTCTTGCAGCTGCCTCTATGTGTCTAATTTACTATTCCTACAAATTCATCCATAGAAAGTTAGCAAAAATGCTAGTACAAACAACACAAAGCCAGCCAATTAAAAGCTAACCCCATTATGCACCACCAGCAATAAATGGCATACCTGATAAGCTTCTGGACCCTCAGCATTAACACTAGCATGAAAAACCACATATTGCATGTCTGTCAATGTGCAAACAGTATCAAAGAGAAGCTTTGGCCTATCTTTACTCTAGATAGTAACCACAAAGTAGTCTTTGTCGTGCCAATTGACAACATTCACATTAGGTCTTTTGTTCTCATCCAAGGCATCATCGTCAACTCGTTCATAATCCCTACCATCAAACATCATCTGATGAAGCCGTCTCGCAGTGTGTTTGATCCCATGAGACACCATAGTCTTAGCTTCACTGGATTTGCTGTTGCCTTAAGTACATTCCCACTACCAACAATAACAATGGCGGACACAGCAATGCCGTTGAGTTCTTCTTCAGGTCTCGTGGCATTCAACCTCTCTTCAAGTCTTGTTGGGCTTCAATTCTTTTTTTGTTCTTTTTTGGTTGGGCCACAATTTGGGCCCCTGCATGGGCCCAAATTTGGTTGGGCTAAAAGGGGCTCGCGAGGCTCTGTGAGCGGATCTAGGCTTCGAAAAAAAATTCATTTAATAATCGGGCAAGGTTCGGGCCAGCAAGTCGGGTCCAAGTATGAAAAAACCCAGCTTGAACCCGGCCCATTGCCATTCCTACCTATAAGCAATTGCTGGTTTTTCTATAGTTACCTAAATCCATGGAAGCTAATTTCTTATCACACAACCCAATATTGATTAAATGCATGGTATAGTTTTAGGGATTAATTACCATTAAAATAAAATAAAATGCCTAATCCAAGTAGCTATCTTTTGGCATTTAATCTCTTCTTTTATTTCCCTCATATCCCTTTTCCACCTATGATAATGCTTCAAATACATAAATATTTTTAATTAATAAAGAGAGGCCTCTCTCTTCCTCGTTTCATTCTCAGAAATTAGAATCACTTTGACAACAATTATAGATAATTTTTTTACTCGACTAATTTGCCAACTATGTAAGAAACAACTTTTTTAACATGGTTCCTTTCTCCTAAAACGGTTAAGGATGGTATATAAGAGGAACTCCCAAATATTTGTTCACTAGATGATGTTCACTGAAAAGACATCAAGGGGTTTCTCATTACATTGCAACCTCATGTCTCAGATTTCTTCTGAATTACCAAACATTACAAATTAAATTCCAAAAATAGCACAACATTTTTTGAATTGCTGCTTTGTAAGGGATCATGTGAAGAGATTCACAATTGGCGAGCTATTTTAAATCACCCATTTTTGCTGCAACTAAATGAGCAGGGACAGAACCAGGATTCAAACTTAGGGGGGGCCAAAGTTCTTTATTCAAGAATTTTAAAAAGTTGGAATATTAATACTAGAGGTTGACAACAATGCATTATTAGTATTATTTTCTTTCTGTATTTTTTATTTTCTTTTTTTTAAAATCAATGATAGATATTTATAATTAAGAGTTCTGTAAGTTAATTGGCAAATCTTGATAATTTCAAGGTCTAATTGAGGTTAGACCAATTCTTTATTCTATCCACATTATAATTTTTTTTTTAAACCTATTTATTATTTTCACATAATTCTATACCTAATAACTTCATAATGCTATATATAAAAGATTCAAAAAAAATAATAATAATACAAAAACTATAGTTAAAAGTTCAAATCCATGTCCAATATTACATTAATAAAACAACTAAGATAATGGTTAATCAACATCATGCACTAATTTTCAATAAAAAAAGGGTGAGACAGTTATTGGTGTCTTGGTTAAGGATTTTTTTTTTTTATTTTAATAATTACTTGGTTAAGGTTGAGGTAGCATAAATATGTGAGATCTTTTCCTTTAAAAAATTGTCATTTTGTAAATGTAGTAAAAAATGAAAAGAAAAAGAGTTTTGTTAAACAATCACTTGATAATGAACGGTAACTTTGAGTCTTCAACTAATTAAAAAATAAATGGTTTCCCATCACTACATTTGTGGGGGAAGATTGATCCGCAGTCAGTTTGTCCGCTTTGGGGCTGAAGGACCCGCACGGCTTTGTTTTTTGCAAGCGACGTGAGCAGTTTTTGAGACTTGCTCCCACATTGAAGAAAGATGCGCCCCACTCATTCCTTATAAGCCTTGGCTGAAGGCAAGAGTGTACCACTACTACACATGTGTAGTGTAGTAGTGGTACACTCTTCGTGAAATGGGATTTTCTGGTGATTGTTCAAAAAGATTGAAGAGGTTTCAAGCCTTATTAACGGTTTTATGAAACGTTTTAACTCTCCATACGTGCCTTTTGATGAAATATAACCCTATGGGTATAAATAGAGGCTTATGTTCACTTGAAAAAATAATTAATTCCACAAAATAGTAAGTTTGAGAGAAACATAAGAAATCCAATGGTCATTCTCCAGAATTGCTATCTGTAAAACCCAACATCTTGGTTGTATCCTAAAGACAACTTTGCAATAACCCTTTAGCAACAAAAGTGCCCGGGGGGGGGGGGGATATTGTCTTAGGAAAATGATATAATGCCTCCAAGTTATCTATTTTTTGTTTGTATTTTGTGTTAACCATGTTCTTCCATTATTACTTTGTGTAATATCCCCAACAGATCTTAGTGATGCTTGCTACTAAACTAATTTTTAATATCTCAAAATGTTTATGTTTCTTTACTCTAATTTATTTTACTTTTTCTTTATAATATATATATACAACATTCTCCAAAATTCCCCAATTCAAAATAAATAATATCTATAACATAACATAATAAATACTATCTATTACAACACTACAAATCATAGAAGCTTTTAGCAAAAGACTGAACCTAAACAATTCAAAAAATAACTAAGCAACATTCCCCATTTTTTGTTTTTTTCAAGGGAACATGCTAGACACAAGTAAATGAGATTCTATTTAGAATAGAATTTCTATAACCTGTCTGTAGATAGTATTTCTTCATTCCGCATTAGTTAAATTTTTTTGGTACAAGCAGAAGGGTTTTGCTTGCCTGAAACCGCAGGTCGGACGTTAACACAAGTGGAAGTAGCAGATCCACTTCCCTTGTATGCGAGATCAATGTAAGCAACCACCACTTGTTGGCACGGTACACTCTTACTGCAAACAAGCTTCACAGCTTCCAATGTTGAAGAAGTTCCTGTAATGTTCTTGAAGCTAACATTGTTGATCTTAACATTAGAGGGAGACTGAAAACAAAACAAACAAACAAAAAATCCATCCAAAAATTTGATATTAGAATATGTAATTTGTTTATCCTTTTTTTAACTTCTAACATCAAAATGTGTGTATATATTTGTGATATTTATAATAACCTCATTTGAGCATTGATTGTTTGGGCAGTAGTTTTGATCAATGAGGACAGGATTGCCAACATTGTCCATGATAACATTCTCGAAATGTATATCAGAAGCAGTCCCAGAAGGGGAAGCAGGCCATGTTTTGATTCTAACACCATTTTCTGTATTGCTAAGAGTGGCACCAATAACTCTGATTCCTGAAACAGGTTGTTCGTTTTCGTACCTTCCAAGACTTCCAATGCTAATGCCATGACCAGGTCCACAAGTTACTTGCTTAATAGTAATATCTTGGGTTCCATCACCAATGGAGATGCAATCATCACCTGTTCCAATATTGGCATCGGTAATGTTGATCTGAGATGACCGTCCTATGTGGATTCCATCAGTGTTGGGGCTATCTCCAGGTGCAGTTATGGTAACATGTTGGAATTGCAAGTTCTTGCATTCCAAAAGGTTGATATGGAAAAATTTGCTGTCCTTCGATGTAATGTCTTGGACTATTGAATTAGTGATGAAGTTGAACCTTATATTCTGTTCATGATTACAAGTTAGATAAATTAAACACAAAATATGAATGCTCAAGTTTCATTTAAATATTCACCTAAAAAAATGTCATATTTAGTAAAATGCTAACAATTCAAAAAAAAGTACAAATTGGTTTGGTAATAAATTTTTTAGCATCATTGAATCAACAAAATAAATAGGAAAAATGAAAAAATTATAAGAAATATTATCACATAACAACTTACAACCTAATGTGTTAATGAACGTGGTTGGTACCACTTCAACAATATCATCTTATATAAATAATTCTTATCTTAAACCACATAGACTTTGTCACAACTTGATGACATGTGCAATTGAGATTGGCGAACTATCACTTTCAGATTTAACCATAATTTTTTCTCTATCACTCATAGTCGCATTAGTGTTGTGCACAAAATGTTGTGTCCATACTCCATAGGCTTTCTCACATATAAATGTTGAATTACTTCCTTTGTGAGGTGTGACACATCACTATATAAAATTTATGCCAAATAATTTATATTATCTTTAGCATTCTCTAACATATAAATGCTTGAATTGCTTTTTAGTAATGGATAAAGCTTGTAAAGTTGTAGTGACTATATATATCTAAGTAGAAAATTATGGAAATGTAAATGCTAATTATTTTGAGATTTAAATCTTACAATAGGAAGTATGTCGCAATTGTACTTTTTCGCACAATTATTTTTTTGCCATGCCATTTGTCCTTGGCCATCAAAAACTCCACCGCCTGACATAGTAAGACTGTCAATCCTTTCAAAAACGACCTAACCATCTTTCCCTTTGAAGGATTCAATGTCTGATGGGGCTTGTAGAGTTCCCTGAAGGTTAAACTCAATAGCACCTTTGCATGGACCTAACAAAGTCACTAAACCTAGTTTGTAAGTCCCTGTTGAAATCACAACTTTACTTCCTGCTACTGCACACGCAGCTTTCCAAGCTTGTGTCAAAGCCTAAACACATTATGAGAAATCAAAATCAGCATATTACAATTATTTTTCATGTTAATGTTTTATCAATCTGGTCAGGAAACCAATTGGGTTTTAGTGTAAATAGTGTTTGAACCTAAGTTCTCTTATATGATGTTAAAAGGCTTTAAGAATTAAGTTGAACACACTTTTGATGTTAATTAAGTATGGTTAATTGCACTACACATATTTTTACCTGAGTGATATCGCCATTAGTCTGTGCTCCATATGATTTAACATCAAAGACCTGCCCAGCATTGGTGGACGTCAACAGCAATAGCAAGGAAACTGTTACAATGCTAAAATTCTTTCCCATCTTATTGTTCTTCAATTATTTCCTTGCTATTGCCAGTTTGTTGTATGGAATGATGAATACCCCATTTGGTTTGAAGCTAGTTATACTTCAATACATGAGCTCACCACCATTGAGCTATTCAACTAATGTTAACTAATTTTACGATTGAATTATGCTAAAAAACTTAAGGGATTTAATTCACTTTGCCTTATTTGTCATGCTCTCATTCCCTAAAATCATTCCCTAAAATCAAATCCTTGACACAAAAATGACCATTAACGGTTAAGCAGTAAATCCAAATCCCTTGATTTTCTCTTAGACACAAATGATTGTTAGCAGTTAACCAAGTAAAAGAGTAATGCTAGAGATGCAAACTTTTTTACAAATTTTTTTTACAAACTGCTGATATTGTGGGTGGTTATTGGTAAATGAAAAAGTGATGTTAATAATGAGCCTAGATGAAAATCAGTAAGAAGTTGGCCATGTTAATAATTTATAAAAATATTATAAAATAGTTTGTAGCTGTAGCATTACTTAGGGTAAAAATATCAATTTTAATAAAGGGCGGCATTACGCTCATATAATGCATACATTAAACAAAAATGAAATAGCAAGAAGTGTGGATATATTTAGAGAAATTATGAGGTCCTCATGGTGGACAAGTGTTGTGGTCTACCATTCCAATAAAAGACTTCCACCTGTTTAAAATTATGGAGTTTTAAATAAAAACTGAATACTAACTCAACAATTTAAAAAAGGTGGGAGTCTTTTACTGGACCGGTGGACCACATCACTTGTCCACCATGAGGACCTTATAATTTCTCCAATATTTAGGCTGCTCTAATTTACTAATGCGTATTTATGATATATTTTTGCTAATTCACTCATGCTTGTTTATGATCTTTATTTGGAATGCTAAAAATGAAGCATATAAAGATGGAAAAAAGAGGAGAAAAAGGGCGTTTTTTAATTAATTATTCTTGTATCCATGTGTATATGCACGGGTATATTTAAAAACAATCACAAATATAAACATATATGAGTTCAAATTATAATTAATATTAGAGTTACAATTGACACATTTTCTAAGTTATGAATTTTTTAATATATGTAATAGTTTTTCATTTTATATATATATATATATATATATATAATTTTAAATCTAAATAGATTTTGACTATTCGGTTTTTACACCAAATAATTCACTTATCCTAAAAATTACAAATTAGATAGGACATATGATGCATAATTGAACTTTAATTGAAATCCAATTTAAAATCAAATTGGATTTATATTTTTCAATTTTTGCACCTAATAATTTTCTTGGTACAAAAATTTAAAAACTAGAGAGACAAGTGGCGTAAAATTGAACTCTAGTTTAGAATCTAATTGGACTTTTCTCTAAATTTTGGCTTTAACTATATATATATATATATATATATAGATTCATTCTCAAAAAAACAAAAACTCTATATATATATATATATATATATATATAGACTATTATCACAATTATGATAGATTTTGTTTTCAAAAGAAGGATAGATTTTTTTTTCTTTTTTTTTTGGCCCCGTATTTTGACTTTGGATGAATTATATCAGTCCATAACTTTGAAAAAGAAAAAAGAAAAAGAAAAAGAGAAATGATATGTCTACAACATTTTTACAACAAATCCTAAGTAGTAGGTTGTTATTGGTTGTTATTGTTGGATAAAAAAGTATCTTAGTATTAGTTTCAAATTTGAACCAATAACAACTAACCACCTGTGATTTATTGTAAAAATGTTGTAGATCTCAAAGAAAAAAGGCCTTATATTAATATATATGTGATTAAGCGCTTTTCTTGCTACAGTATATTAATTATAATTTAGTGATTATGTTAATTATTTTATTTTTTTTGATAATTAGATAGTTGAGTGAGATTTTTTATTTTTTATTTTTTGAGAGTGAAATTTGAACTCTAGAGATGTCAACTAATTTAGTTACAAGAGTCTTAGCGTGATTATATTAATTATCATATAATGAGGATAATTAATTAATTAATTTTTTTTTATGTCCATTTTTTTCAATTTTTTTTCCTAAATGCAATTTCTTTCTTAATCAATTTGAATGTTGTGTGTGTAAATTTTATTTTGGACCTAAATGAGATTTTCTTCATATGCTCAAATACTTTATTTGATTTATTTGTCTCACCATCAAAATTATAATAATAATGTGGATGCTTGTAAAAAGACTCAAGGGAAAAATAGAAGAGGCATGTTTATGTAGGCATGTGTTTCTAGGGTAGGTGTGTGAACCTGAGTGTCTTTTCTTATTTTTATTTTTAAGGAGTTCACCAACCATTGGTTTTGTATTAGGTGTATTGGTCACCTATTTGTCTAACTTGTTTTAGTTAACTAATTAACTGAAAACTAATTCAGAGGTCTTTAAATTAATTAAGGTAAACCAACGTTTTGAAGAAAATATTTTGAACTCAAAAGTTCAGTTATGGGTGTGACATGTGTTAGGCCCCTCACACCGTCTATCCAAAATATAGTACCTCATTTTAATTTAATCTCAATGTTCATATTTTAGAAAGACAAATTGAACATTGGCATTTTGATTTTGATTTTGAAAATGTTTTGTACAAACAATTCGTATACATATGATGTGAATATTTTTTTTTTTTTTTTTACTTATAAAGTATCATGTGAATATTAATGGGCCATGGATAAACGTGTGAATTTCAAAGAGAATATCATAAACTTGGTTAATCCCATAAAATTGATAAACCAATTAATATAGGCCAAAATGCAAAACTCACCCTCTAAGTTTCACTATTTTTCATTTCAGTCCCTTAAGTTTGTGTTTTGTCATTTTAGTCCTCTAAATTTCATTTTTTCTCAATTAAGTCATTTGTTAACAAACCGTTAATTGCCACCATTATCTACGGCAAAACAACACTGTTTTGTATTTTTTTCATTTAAAATTTTAATTTATTATTTATTTATTAATTTTAAGAAAGAAAGAGGGAGAAGTGAGGTGTAACAGTAGTTGGAGAAACAAATCGAATGAATGGCAGCATCGGTGGGCCTGCGATGGATGCTTGCCTCGGTGGCATTGTTCTATCGCAGAGTGGAGCCACTTGTTAATTATGGTTGCTGTTGTATGATTTGTGGACCAAGAAGTTATGATGACAACTCTTTTTTTTTTTTTTTTTTTTTCAAGATCAACAATGGTGTGTGATGGGTGTGGGTTTAAGTGGTTTGATACTTTGATAACGGTGACTATGTTTTCAGTTTGGCTTAGAGTGTTGGGTTTTCTCGTGGGTATGAAATTTTCTGATGGGTTAATGATAAGTGCTGGCGAGGTTTTCAAAGCTGACCAAGTGGGCCTGATTGTTTTCTTTTTGTATAGAAATTGGACCTAGTTTAAGCTCAAACATATAGCCAAGTTGATGCTAGGGACGGAGCCAGATCTTGGAGTTAGGGGGGCAATTATTTTGCTAGCTGTGTGCGGCGGCTCCGGCCTTTGAGTCTATTGCTTTATTACTAAGGATTTTTTTTTAAAAAAAATGTGAAAAAGCAACATAATATTAATAGAAATCATAAACAGTCTAGTACATCAGAGGCAATAACAGTTTCTAAGAAACTAGGGGTTTCCTCAACCCATGCCACAAAATCACTAACAAATTGAGCATGTTGAGCTAAAATATGGGCAAGCTTGTTTCCTTCCCTCCTAATATGTGAAAAATCAAAAGAATGAAAAGATTGAAGGTGGAACAAAATGCCATTAAGAACATTAGCAACAGCAGGAGGGGCTTTGGAGGTTCCATGTAAACAGTTGTAGACTTGCAAACAATCACCCTCAAATATAATATTCTTAATACCAACATCTCTTGCAAAAATCACAGCTGCTTTCATTGCCTTGGCTTCAACCTCAAGAGGACCCAAAGGAGCAAAACAACGTTGGCTTAAAGCTGCCACAACCTGACCCTTATAATCACGAATAAGAACACCCATTCCAGTACTAGAAAGATTTTTAAAAATAGCTCCATCCGCATTAGCTTTGTAGACACTCGGCTCAGGAGGTAACCAACTAGTTTGGGAACGATGAACAGAAGGTATTGGAGGGTCTTGAACAGCTTGAAACTCAGAGATAAACCTGAACGCTTCGAGGATCAAATTTTCCTTTTTCTTTGGCTCTTTGCCATGTTGAATGCCATTTCTATTCCTCCATATATTCCATGCAATTGCCATGAACTGAACAAGAGAAATAGCCAAGGATCCCACATCACAACCCAAGCTCCAAACTATACATTAGCAAAATGCCATTGACAATCCACCAACAAATTACAAGATTCCCACACAGACCTTGAAAAGTCACAAAATAGCAGCACATGACTTGTCGTCTCACTACTCTGGCCACACTAGTCACAAACATTTGAACTGAGCACATGCTGATGGAAAAGGTTGGATTTTGTGGGTAGAATTTTTTGACAAGCCCGCCAAACAAAGTTTTTAATTTTGTTTGGCACCTTGGCCAACCAAATAGTTTTCCAAAGCCTGCTTTGGCTAGCATTACCAGAAGTTCCTTCTTGCTCTGCCCCTCTCATTTCCACAACAATCCAATAAGCGCTTTTAACTGTAAAAGTACCATTAGGTGTGGCAGCCCAAACTAATTTATCTAGAGGCATACGAGTACTCAAAGGAATACTTAGGATATTTTCAGCTTCAAAATTTAAGAATAATTCCCTTACAAGATCAGCCCTCCATAACCCGTGATCAGAGTCAATAAGAGTATCTAGTGCTTCAAGTAGCAGAATTCTAGGTGACTCAACCCTATATGTAGATGGGGATGGAGTCCACTTATCCTTCCAAATACAAACCTTCTTAGCATTTCCAATTTGCTAACACATCCTTTGCTGAATAATAGGTTGGGTTGCAAGAATGCTGTGCCAGACATAGGATGGATTTCTACCCTTGCGGGCATCCACAAAAGAAGTTTCAGGGAAATACTTACTCTTGAAAACATGATAGAAGAGAGAGTTTGATTCATGTTGCAATCTCCATTCTTGCTTTTCTAGGAGAGCAAGATTAAAAGCTTTTAGATCCCTAAAACCCATGCCACCCTTAGCCTTTGGTCTACACAACTTGTTCCATTCCATCCACACCATTTTCTACTCATCATGTTTCTGCCCCCACCAAAATTTGCTCACAATACTATTTAGTTCATTGCAAAGAGACTCTGGAAGGAGAAAACAACTCGTTGTATGCATTGGTATTGCTTGGACAACTGCCTTTATAAGTACCTCTCTACCAGCCATAGATAAAAACTTCTCTTTCCATCCAGAGAGTTTATTAGCTACTCTTTCCTTAAGTTGTTGGAAGATATTGCGTTTATTTCGGCCAACTAATGAAGGCAAACCCAAGTACTTCTCATGCTGACGAATAATATCCACACCAAATCTCTACTTAAGCTCCTCTTGGATCTCTGCTAGAGTATTGGGCTGAAAAATAATGAGGTTTTTTGTCTATTTACTTGCTGACCTGTTGCCCTTTCATAGACCAAAAGCAATCTTTGTATTTCATCACAATCAGCAGTGGTAGCATTACAGAACAATAAACTGTCATCAGCAAAGAAAAGATGGGTGATGTGAGAGCTTCACTTGAAACCTGAAGACCTCGAAGAGTTCCCATCTTAGCTGATTTGTGGACTAAAGATGAAAGACTTTCTACACATAACAAAAACAAATATGGAAAGAGAGGATCCCCTTGACACAAACCCCTAGTTGGGGTAATACGCCCTTGAGGGACACCATTAATGCGAATAGAGTATGTGACAGAAGTTACACAACTCATAACCATAGAAACCACCTAGAATGAAAACCAATTTTTCTCATGATTTTTTCTAAGCAACTCCATTCAACCCTATCAAAAGCTTTACTCATGTCTAGTTTGAAAGCCATGGACCTTGTTTTCCCAATTTTCCATGCATTGCTCACCTATTATACATTGTAAACTATGCCGTCATGGCCTAAAGAGATGTTGGCTTGTCGCTAATGTTGGTGGTTGCTTCTAAAGGAAGGCACATAAAATATACACCCTAAAAAGCATGCCAAAGAGATTCCAAGAGCTTGAGAGAAAAGTAAAGGAGAAAAGATTTCATTCTTAAGCTTTTTATTAGTTACACTAACACGAGGGTGTTTACACCCACATTATATCCTAATCATGTAACTTATGTTTTACAAGAGTCAAGTTAATCTCATTTATATAGGCCAACTTGGTTGGGCAAGTCATACTTACTAATGGATTAAGACGTTAGAGTGAAAGTCTAGTGATCAAGCACTTCGTCTGTCTCAGAACAAAGATTTGATTTGTATGAGACGAATTAGTATCGGAGTTGTCAAAGACCATTTAGAACATTGATTCAATTTCTAACCATAAGGTCCATAACCATGTGTGAGGAACATGTGGTACCATGAGATGTAGAACATCCACCATGAACACAAACATTGGAATCTCTGTCCCTTTTGGTTTGGTACTCAGTTGTCAAAACTCTCCCAACTACGATTATAAAAACAAACCTCTCCCAACTACAATCGACCAGCTTCAAAAGTCAAACCACTTTACCTCGTAACTCTCGCCTTGTCCAACCTTTTTCTTAACTCATAGTATATAAGAAGAGGAATGCAAATAATAGTAACAAACAGTAACACATTCTCACGCACATACTTGCTACCATTTTCTCAACAAAACCAATGCCAATGGGAAACTAAGTCCATTACTAGTTTCATGCGTGTGAACTCAATAAAACCAGCCCCATAGCTAACATATGGTGATCTCACATTCACACGCATGTAATAATGTTGCACAATGACGCATGGCATGAATACCCAATATTTATAAGCTAGCATGAATGATATGTCATATGAGCACGATTATCTGTATAAATACAATGATGCATTATGTGCAATGTTGCTTTCAGGTGACATTGTCGGGACATTTATCAAACAAAAGATGCATAATGTATATCCGAGTGTACTTATGAAACTGTAGAAAATTGATTAATTATTTATTAAAGTAATTGGCAAGCCATTTTTTAACCTCAAATTCTCCAATCATTTTATGAATTCCCCCCTATTTTCAACTCATATTTATCACCTTTTGATATGATTTTTAGAGGATTCAAGCCTTGGGTGTCTAATTTTCACTCAAACTCATTAACCCATGCCTTCATCCCTTTATAAATAAAAGGTGTTTACAGTTCTAAACACACAATTCTAGGGGATCTACAGAAAGTTTTCAATAAAGGTAATAAGGTAGTTGGTAATCCTTTTATTCAGTACACGATCGAATCTCTATCACTTAATTCTCTACTCTCCAACGCCCCCGAAAACATACCAAGGCTAAATTTATCATCAAGCCTTGTGCATGACTGCATATAGGTGGTTTTTTTCATCCATTTGATTTTTTGATCTTGTTATTGCCATTATTATTATTTTTTTAAAAAGACTTTCTTTGATTATTTGGGGTGGTTTAGGATCAAATCATGATAGATTTTAATATTCATATGTTGTTCTTATGTTCAAAATCATTTTTTCAAAAACCTCAATGCTAGGTTTTTTTTTTTTTTTTTTTTTTTTTTTTTTTTTAATTTAATTTAATTTATTTTTTGATCTGTCGGATGAATGAATATTATGACATGATGGTGTCCATCATACTCTAGAAGACCAATTACATTAGGCAGGGTGGGTTCTTAATACTCCCATTTCATAACTTAACTTTTAATCTTAGATTAATGGTTCTTAGACTAAGTTTTATCATGTAATTTTCACTTCGAAATAGTAACCTGTTAACTAAGTTTTATCATGGAACCTGTTAACTAAGTTTTATCATGGACCCTATCAAAAGCAATGCTGCCTGGGAAACTTTATACTTTTGCAAATTGTGAATCTAGATTTATCCCAAATTTAAATAGGAATGATGTAAGACGAGTTTTGAGGGAATAAAAAAGTGAGATCGAAGTTACTAAAATAGAAACATTGAGTTTAGAGCCACTAGAAATTTTATAGAAAACTTCACAAAATATTGATGTAGCAAATTATTATTAGTATGTTCAAAATGGGAAATACTAAAGTTATAAACTATTTTACAAACGCTTGATCTGATGGGTGGTTATTAGTAAGTAAAAATGTAATTCTGATAGTGGGTCTAAGGAAGAATCCGTAAGAATTTATCGCATCAACGGATTATAAAAATAATGTAAAATAGCTAAATGATTGTATCATTATTCTTTCAAAAAATAATTTTTGCCAACTCACATGGAAAAGCCAAGTTTAGGCACCGAGCGAATCAACCCAACCGAACCGATTCTCATGAGCCGCTCGACCTGTAGCGAGCTATCAGCTATCCCTCAATTCAATTGGACTTGAATAATTTCATTTTCTTCGACATTCGACAACATAATTTGTGAGTTGAGTTGAGTTAAGAAATCTGATCTACAACAGTAGAGACAGAGACCCACATGGTTTCACTCTCAAGTTCAGCTCCATCAACCTTCCAAACCCTCCATAACCCACTTCTCACAGCAAGGTAAGCTGCCCTCTCTCTCCCTGTCCCTTTTTTTATAGATAATATTAGCTATATAGATATGCACAACACCTATATATATTCACTTAGAAGCAAAGGCCCTCTTTCCTTTTCCTTTAATGACTACTCCTACTTCTTCAATGAAAGATTTGATAGAACCCCATTTCAAATATCATCATCATCATCATCTTGTTGTGCTTGTGCTTGTTGTTCTTGCTGTACATTTTCGACTCACAGTCATAGGGTGCCCACAAGCCCTACATTTTTATATGGGTTGAGGCAGTCCACCCTGCTTCAATGCTCAGCTTCTAGAAGGCTGATCTTGGGAAGTGGAAACCGCTACTATAACAGGCTTCCAGTCCAGCATTTGGACTGGGGTTGTTATGAGGTTTCTTGCTCTCTCAAGGAGACTAGTGTGAGTAATAGGCGTAATGAGAGATGTACTTGTACGGTTTCAGAGGAGAGTGAAAATTAGGATTGTTTCGATGATGCAGAAGCAGTTTTTAGCTTGTTGAGTGAGCGAGTGAGGAATGTTTTGGTGGTAGAGTGAGAAGTGGTAGAGTGAGATGTGTTATACCATGTTGTGTATGCTAGAGTAGATGCGGAAGAGGAAGCATAGAGGAGGAACACTGAGAACACGAGGGTTACGTGGTTCAGCCTTACGGCCTACATCCACGGAGGAATCCCTTAAGGGCTACATCTTTATTATCTGAGAGTGTAGTACAATAACCTCCTGTGTTACAATGAACCCCAACATGAGTATATATAAGCGACTAAACCCTAGACTACTAGTACAAGCAGGAATGGGCTTGGGCCTATTACATTGGGCTAATATGTCTAATATATATCTCTAACACCCTCCCTCAAACTCTAGGCGGAAGCTCGATGAAGGCTTGAGGTTGGATAAGCATGAGAAGATCACTTGGAGATGCCTTGAAGAATGCCTTTGAAGAAACCACAATGAAGAATGTGTCAATTGACTAATTTCGGAGTCTCAAATGCAGAAATGGAGCCCAAAATCGGAATCTACGCGAAAAACTGAGCAAGATAGGCCCTTTTGGAAATTTTGACTTTTGGTCAAAGTCAACGCAAAAAGTCAAAGTCAAAGTCAACTGGTCCAGAGTCAAGTCAACAGTCAAAGTGCTCACGGGTCAGATCCGGGTGGTCCGGGTCGGGTCGGTCCGGGTCGTGGTGCTGACGAGACGACACTGCTGACGTGGCTGATGACGTGTCGCTGACGTGGACTAGGGCTGACGTGGACGTGCTTGCGTGGCTGCTGATGTGGAATGATGACGTCATCCGGTGACGTCAGATGACATCAGCAGTAGTTTTCCGGCATGGCAGGAGCGTGCGTGTTCACCGGCGCGTGGAGGAGAAGCCAGAAACTAGGGAGGCGCGTGGTGGCGCGTGTTAGCTCGGTTGAGGCCCATAATTTTAGGTTCTGTAGATCGGAGGACGATAAGGCCTTCTTGGCGGCGCGTGTGGCTGTGATCCAAGCGGGGAGTCAAGAACGTTCAGCGGCGCGTGAGAGTTCCAGGAGCCATTGTTCGCGCGTGGTGGCGCGTGCGGCTGCGGTTGGAAATCGGGTGCCTCGATTTTGTAGATCGGTGGACGAGGAGGCCGTCATGGCGGCGCGTGTACCAAGAACACGATCCGGAAGTCAAAATCTGAGGCGGCGCGTGGAAGATTTTCCGATTACAACTGAGGCGCGTGGAGGCGCGTGGCAGGGCTTCGGGAGACCGTATTTCTGGGTTTTCTTCACGGGAGGCCGGGGAGCACGTCTGTAGTGTCGGTTTCGACAGGCGAAGGCTTGATGTGCACAGATCTGAAAAGTTAAGTCACGGCTTTGCTTGAGTTTGTGGGTCTGGACATAGCAGTGAGCCATGGCGGCTGCAAGATGCCGTGGAGTCTAGATGTAGCAAACAAGCGTGTGTGACTTCTAATGATGGTGTGCACGTGAGAATCTTCTTTGCTTGCTAGAGATGTTTGTTTGATGCCAAGAACGAAGTTTGGCTCTGATACCATGTTAAATATATTAGCATAGAGATGTGTTATACCATGTTGTGTATGCTAGAGTAGATGCGGAAGAGGAAGCATAGAGGAGGAACACTGAGAACACGAGGGTTACGTGGTTCAGCCTTACGGCCTACATCCACGGAGGAATCCCTTAAGGGCTACATCTTTATTATCTGAGAGTGTAGTACAATAACCTCCTGTGTTACAATGAACCCCAACATGAGTATATATAAGCGACTAAACCCTAGACTACTAGTACAAGCAGGAATGGGCTTGGGCCTATTACATTGGGCTAATATGTCTAATATATATCTCTAACATGGTGGTAGAGTGAGAAGTGGGTATTCTTTTGAGAGTGTGGAAGTGAACAACAGAGGGAGTTTCGGTGGTGGAGAGAGAAAATTGAGTTCATCTAAGAGAGTGGATGTTGAGCAGGGAGGGAACTTTGATGTTAGAGGGAGAAAGGTGAGATTATCTAAGAGAGTGATTGTGGATAAAGGAGGGAGAAATTGTGGTGGAGAGAGTGGTGCTGGATAAGGGAGGGAGTATTAGTGGTGGAGATAGAAATGTGACTTCATCTAGGAGAGTGGAATAACACATTATTCCATGCGTGTGAACTCAATAAAACCAGCCCCATAGCTAACCTGTTAACTAAGTCCATTACATAATATGTTGCAAAACAATTGATGACTTATGCAACCAAAGTAATATAGCTGATGATGAAAACAGGAAGATAT
Source organism: Quercus lobata (assembly GCF_001633185.2). Lineage (NCBI taxonomy): Eukaryota > Viridiplantae > Streptophyta > Magnoliopsida > Fagales > Fagaceae > Quercus > Quercus lobata. The sequence goes on along the minus strand of NC_044907.1, from coordinate 93,990,263 downwards.
AGTGTCCAAGACCAATGCACAGATATCTTAAAGCAAAGTTAGAAGGAGAATAGGAGATACCTCACCCAGGGATTCTTTCAGAGGTTTTCCTTGCTCTAAGGTTAAAAAGCTGTCCAAGATCTTCTTTATGGGCAATTAGTAGATCATACCTTGAAATTCATGTAGAAAAGTCTAATATTAAAATTTGCAAAAGTATAAAGTTTCCAAGCCAGCATTTTGGAGGATCTATTTATGTGAGATTAATATATTGTGTATCTTTCAATAAAACCAATGGGTTTACTAGATTCAAAAGATAGCTAACATACCATTTCCTTAGATATTTGCTCCTTTCGGTAGCTGTCAGTTTGCTCCAAGCTACACAGATAGATTGTATATACATTACATTAGTTAAAAAAAAATTCAAAAGTGTATTTTACGTCCCAATATTGTCAAAAATATCAAGCACAACCTCAGTCCATTTAAGTATAAGGTTTGAATAACATTAAAATTTAAAAGTATTAATAGTTAGAACAATTATTTCCTTAAATAATCATTACTGAAAGTAATATAGTTAGAACAATTATTGATGTATTGGTTAAACTTAAAGGTTTGAATAACATTAAATTTTAAAAAGATGTAGTATATGTCAAGCATAGAAGCACCAATGGTTTTGTCTAACAAGTTATGCCAAAGCCCAGAATATAACATAATCAGAGTGGTTCAATCTAAAAGTTCACACAATAAAATGACTCATATGCTGAAGGTATTGCATCATTTGTCTCCTTCTGACCCATGCATGGGACATCTACTATAACTTCACTAGTTGCTGGATTGCAAACCTGCCATGACATAGAATAGGTGTGATTTTTGTTATGGAAAAAAAAAACGGCACTTTTAAGGCATATTAGATAAAAGAAAAATTCATTTGGAATATAATAAAAAGTGCAAGCAATGCCAATCTATATCATGGTTGGTGTTCATTTAGTATAGCTTATTTCATTGTTTTACCCTGTTAAAAAAAATATAAATAATAAATAATATTGCATGTCTCTGTACTTAGTGTTATATTCTGATCATAGCAATCCCAAGCTTGGAAAAAGAGGAGGGTTATGGTAGGTTGACAGCTAGAGTAAAAATTATTCCTCTAAAATGAATGGATCCACTACAAATACATGTTGGAGCCCCCCCTTCTTAAAAAACATACACATGGCCAACCTTGACTGGTTTCTTAAGGATCCATAACTGGCCAAAAACTTTGGGACTAAATCTTGATTGTTGTATTGTTATTTGTTGTTATTTTACTATATAGATAAAAATAAATAAATAAATAAAAAGCTATGTAAAAGTACAGCCATACCTTGAAAAATACAAAACAATACAAAGTTGAACATTCTCTTTTAAGATGAAAATACTCTAAACCATTTGGGCACCTAGATATGAAAGTATTCATCTTCTCTTTTCTTTTTTGACAAATGAGGGTATCCAAACCTCTTCAAGTATCCATTCATCTTTGGAAACCTAAGACTAAAGCAAAGCAAGAAGCTTCCTTGGCCCAACAATGAGTGTCCATATCAGTTTCTTATGTGCCAATGAGTACAGGAAAGTAAGATGGAGGGTGAGGTTGTTCAAGGCCCACTAGATGCATGTATAACTTACCAAACTTTTTTATTTAAAAAAATGGTTATTATGCATTTGATTAAGGTTAAGGAGGTGATTGACAGAGCCTAAAACAACATAAGTAGTAAAATATGTGTGTGTGTGTCAATTATATTGATGTTGGATATGATACAATCGCCTCCTTAAAATGAAAAGAGCAGGCGATGTCAGTATATCATATAAAAAATCATTGTCTTTTTTCAATGGAGACCCCTGTATTCTTTTTCGTCATTCAAATTTGGATACTCAACAAATTAATGAGGACACCTATATTATTTTCCGTCATTCTATCATATCTAAAATCATTTATCTTTTTCATCTTGGAATAAAATGAAAAAAGCAACCGATGCATCTTTCTTGTTTTTTATAGAAAAAACTGATGCCAATCTAGAGCATGGTTGGTAATCATTTGGTATAGCTTATTTTCGTTAGTTTATTATGCTTAAAAAAACTTTGTCCGTGTGTTTGTACTTAGTGTCATATGTAGATCAATGTGAAATTAGTCACTTTATTATGAATGGATCTACTACATATACACTTTGGGGCATCGCCTACCTAAAAATAAAATAAAATAAAAATAAAAAGAATACATGTGACGGACCTAACTAGTTTGTTAAGGATCCATAACCAACCCAAAATTATTTGTTGAGTGATGATAGTTACACAGCTGAAATTGAAACACAATTTCAGTTAAAATTGTGAAACTGATTTCATCATTTCCCAATTATAACTGTTATAACTGAAATCGTATTTTCACAAGTTGTGTATACAGCAGTGTGCAACAATAACGAGCGTTATTTGTTAAGAATCTATAGCAGACCCAAAGTTCTGTTATTGTTACATGCATTCAATAAGAAATTGACAGGAAAAAAAAAATTAAATAGAGACCTTGATAGTTTTCCTGTCATGGGCATCGATCCATTTCCCAGCAATGAGGCCTTGGCTAAGTAACAAACCCGAATTCTTGAGCCGAGCAATAACATTCTCAGCCTCCGTACTCATCTGCCAATACAACAATAATAATAATACCCTTTATTAATTTTAGTGTTAATGTTATCCAAAACACTATGATACTTAGTTTGATTCAAAATACAAACAAATTACTAAGTAAACAAACAAACCCAGATAATATTTTTACCACATACTCTGAAAAATCAAATAGAAGCTAACGATCAAGTCACAGATTTAGAGAGAGAGAGAGAGAGAGAGAGAGTATTTATGTATGGTAAGTTCTTGCCTGATGGCGAGTGAGGAGAGAAGCAGAGGGTCGAAGAGAAAACGAATGCGAAGAAGGCGATAAAAGCTTGGTGAATGTGTGTGTTGCTCTCATCGACGTGCTCATATCTATGTATCTCTCACTCTTTGTGTGTCTCTCTGTCTCTCGCTGAAGAGCCGGCGAGTGTGTGTGTATGAGTGTGAGTTTTGGTTTGCTGATATTGAGGTTGTTCCGACGCGTAGCTGAATCTATTTGACCATTTTTGTAGATACGGACAGGTACTTGGTACTTACCACACTCTGTGTTCGCTGTTTTTAGTCTATCTCATGATTCATTAATGGTGATAATTGTATTTTCATTTGAAGATAAGCTTGATAATCTCTAAAGATTCAGATTTTTTTAAATATTCATAATTTAATTAATTTATCCTTATATTTATATTTAAAAATAAGGTTAAAATCATAAAATTGATAAAAAAAATTATAAAAAAAAACCTTTCCATTTTATAAAATTACTCCATGTTTTATAAAACTATTTAAAAATAAGATTAAAATCATAAATTGATAAAAAAAAAAAACCTTTTCATTTTATAAAATTTCTCCATGTTCTATAAAACTTCTTAGTGCCCCATGTATACAACCAAAATTACCCTCATGTTCATATAAAATAAAATAAAAACCTAAAAAAAAGAATCTCATTGCACATGCATGAGACTCTTTTTTTATTTTGAATTTAATATAATTTTTTAATTTGAATTTATCTATTATTAGTGAGATTGCACGTGAAGTAAATTTTAAGAAACTAAAATTTAAAATTTGAAAATGAGTAAACTGTTGGGTTTGGTGTGTGTTAGTTTTTAGAAGAAAAAAAATGTATCAAACATGCATGAGATATATTTAAATAGATAGTGTACTAACTTAAAAAATATACATATATATATATATATCTGATAGTTTTTTTGAATTTTGTTGAATTACAAATTTAACCATTTTATTTTTTAAGAATAAAGATTATCTAATTAGATTAGAGATATTTTTGACATTTTTTGAAACCATGACTAACTTTCTGAATCATTTTAATATATAGAGATACATTAAGATACATAGTATAATTTTTACATAACTAATTTATATATAATTTAAATATTGTTGATTGTCATTTTTATATTTTTTTAAGCTCTTTAAAAAGTCTTGTAAGAATATTATTAGGTAGAAAATATAAATTGTCCATTTTTTTTTTTAGGTTCATTAATTGTAGACTCTTTTGTTTTTGAATGCGATAACTCACTTGAATGGATATTTAAGATATGGTCCCACGTTTTACTCCAAAATTAAAAAATAACTCTATAAAAAAAAATAATTTAGGACATATGGTGCAAAATTGGACTTCAATTATAGAATCTAATTGAATTTTATCTAAGCTTTACCTATTAATATATATATACATATAGATTATCCAATTAAGGTAAGAAATTGTTATTTTAGTGTTTTAATATCTTTTGGCAATCTATTTTGCTTTAAGTATGTCTAATTATTAATAATAATAATAATAAAAATAAAAAAGCACAATTCTTTTCATAGCACTTTATCTGCAGATCTTTTCTTTTACAATTGTCTTTAAGTTTGCTATGAATCTTGTCAATCTCTGAAAGAAATTTTCTCTGATTGCAGAGTTTTTCTAGAGCAATGAGCACATGCTGATAAATTTCTCCCAATGAAGCTTGCTGCAAAGTTATTTTTTGGGGATTCATCATACGGAGTGTTTCATCTCCTAATGGTTCTGGAAGGGAGTTGAGAAAGGTATGCTTGGCATTAACATCATCCATACCATTAAAAGAGTAGTATCTCCTTGACATTCTGTCAAAATGTTTCTCTAAATATTTCCTTTCAAATGAGCAACACTTCATCAACAAGAATTCTTCTCGTGTTACTTCCGTATAATGGGTTGCAGAACCAAGAAATTCATTACGGACATTCATGAAGAAATCTTCTAGTGTGTTGCATTAAGCTGCCTGTCTTTGCCTGTATTCTCCTAAATTATTATTATTATTATTATTATTGTACTTCCATTTTATTTTCATTTTTAAGCTTAGACAAATGAGTACACAATCCTTTTATCAATTTATTTTCCTAAATTTTGGTTTTGAATTTTCATGCTTAGCAACGGTAGAAATGGAAAATTTTTTACCAATCACAAATTTCCACTTCATGCTACAATCAATTCCAAAATATTATGTGGTACTTAGTGGGTCCCAATATTGTTATGAAAATTACTTAATAGTACAAATTACAAAGAATATCAAAGGAGGTGATTTTATTAAGAAGAAAACCTTGAATTTTCATTAAAAATATTTAGTCATGATTGACAATAAGAACATCATAAAAGCGTGAAGAAACATCATTTATCTATACCAATAAACCTCTAAGATTCCTTTCAAAGGTCACTAGATAGAGGCCTCGTCCAAAAATTTATTTCCTCTCATTTTACTTGGCTACGAAAATAAATATTTTTAATTGATATATTATAGGAAAAATATTTCTTAAGAGATAAGACACAAGGGTATCAATAAATTAAGGACAAAACTTAGGAACAATACCTTAAGTACTATTCCTTAGGTTCCTCACTTAAGATTGAGTCATATGAGTACTTAACTAAATTATACACTTTTATTCCATAAGAAAAAACTGACATGACAGAAATCTTAATAGGGGAACCTAAGGAACAGCACCTAAGTATTGTACCTAAGTCTTACCCATAAAGTAATACAAGTTACAATCTCTTTCTTCTCAACTAAATAAAAAATACATTTATATTTATTTCTCATCCTTCCAATTTTCTAACAAACACATGACAGAAAACTGAAATCTTACCCTCGTTGATTAGTTTACTTTAAAGGAGCATTCATTTTTACATATGGCCCCAAGTTTAATTACTTGAGCATAAGTGCACCATCTAACACTTCCAAGTATTTCTGGATATTTTTTTCTTTCTATTTTTTTTTAATCATTTTATTCAAGTTGGTCAAGTTTTCACATGTTTCTAAATTTTAAACATTGTTTCGGCAAAGTTTTCAATTACATCCCATTATAAAAGCTACTTGTAACTTGCAAGTTCAATTACTGAATTGTAAGCAATTAGGAATGGCAAAAAAACCCCAACCCGGTCCAACCCTAATGGGTCGGGTTTTACCCGACCCACGAAGCAAATGGGGTGGATTCAGGTTTTATGAACTTAACCTGTAACGGGTTTGGGTCGAGTTTGGGTATTATGCATACCCGACACGAACCCAACCCATATATATAATATTATTAAAAAAATTTAAAAACCTAGGTATAAATACTACTATCACTTCTAAAAACATTTCCTTAACCCTAATTTCTCACCTCTCAGCCACCTTTCTCTCCTTCACTCTTAGCCACCCCTCCCTCTCCCTTACTCTCTCTCTCTCACTTGCTACCGCCGGTCCCTCCTCCACCTCACCGGTCTCGTCAGTCCCTACCTCCCTCATCATGCGACGAGGTGGCACATCCACCTCGTCGCAGATTGCTAGCTCCTCCCTCACCACGGCACTCACTCCTCCCTCTTGCTGCAAACGCTGCTCACACCTCCACCTCACTGCAGATGCCACTCCTTCCTACTTACCTCTCTCACCTCGCCTTGATTGGAAAAAGGAGGGATTTTTGCTGGTTTTTCGTGGTTTTGCTTTGGAGTTTTTGAGGAGTTGAAATAGAGGTAGGCTTAGACTCTGATTTGATCTGTATTTTTATTTTTATGAAAGATCTGATCTGTATTTATATGGTCTTAAACTTTGATCTATTCGGAGTTTTTCATGGTTCTGTTTTTGGAGTTTTGGAGGGGTTGAAATAGAGGTAGGCTTAGACTCTGATTTGATCTGTATTTTTTTTGGTTTTTTTTTTTATTTTATGAAAGATTTGATCTATATTTATGGTCTTAGACTTTGATCTGTACTATTGAGTGGAATATTTGTGCTTTTTACTTTGTTTTGCATGGTTCTTGTGATGGTTTCTGTTCTACACGATTTAAAGATTCAAACAATTTTTTTTTTTTTTTTTTTATTGGGCCATGGATTAGGCCTGAAGTGGCGGGGCCCGTGGAGCCTGATGGGGTGGGTTTGGGGTTAGAAAAAAAACTCAATTATTAAACAGGGTGGTTTCGGGTTTCAGAGTCAAGTCGCGGGTCGGGTTCGGGCATAACGAAACCCGCCCCGTTGCCATTCCTATAAGTGGGGATGGTAATTTTTGCCCAACCCGCGGATACTCGGCCTGGCCCGACCCTAATGGGTTAGGTTTTACCCGGCCTGATAAAAAATAAGGTCGAGTTTGGGATTTAAAAAAAAAACCCGAAATGGGTCCGAGTCGGGTCTGGGTTTTATTAAAACCTGGACCCGGACCCGACTCGGTTATATACTTATATCCTAAATTACTGAAACAGCCCAGTGTGTGTACATATATATATATATATATATATCTATATCTATATCTATTAACCCTAAAACAAAAAGTTCAGCTCACACTCACTCACAGCCGCGTCTCCCTCTCATCTCACTCAGACTCAGTTTCATCTCACAGCCACCTCTCTTCTCTCCCACTCTCACTCACTCTTAATCTCACAATTCACAATCTGAGTCAGAGAAACTTCTTACAGCTGCCTCTATGTGTCTAATATAATATTCTTGCAAATTCATCCATAGAAAGTTAGCAAAAATGCAAGTACAAACAAAACAAAGACAGCCAATTAAGAGCTAACCCCAATTTACACCACCAGCAATAAATGGCATACTTGATAAGCTTCTGGACCCTCAGCATTAACACTAGCACAAAAAACCACATATTGCATGTCTGTCAATGTGCAAACAGTATCAAAGAGAAGCTTGGGCCTATCTTTACTCTGGATAGTAACCATAGAGTAGTCTTTGTCATGCCAATTGACAACATTCACATTAGGTCTTTTGTTCTCATCCAAGGCATCATCGTCAACTCGTTCATAATCCCTACCATCAAACATCATTTGGTGAAGCCGTCTCGCAGTGTGTTTGATCCGATGAGACACCAAAGTCTTAGCTTAAGTACATTGCCACCACCAACAACAATGGCGGACATAGCGATGCTGTTACGTTCTTTTTTAGGTCTCACGGAATTCAGCCTCTCTTCAGGTCTCGCTGGGCTTCAATTCTTTTTTTTTTTTTTGGTTGGGCCACAATTTAGGCTACCGCATGGGCCCAAATTTGGCTGGGCTAAACAAGGCCCGCGAGGTGCGTCTAGGCTTCGAAAAAAAAAATCCGTTTAATAATCAGGCCAAGTCTGGGCCTGCGGGTCTGGTCCGAGTATGAAAAAACCTGGCCCGTTGGCATTCCTACCTATAACCAATTGCTGGTTTTTCTATAGTTACCTAAACCCATGGAAGCTCATTTCTTATCACACAAACCAATACCGATTAAATGCACGGTATAGTTTTAGGGATTAATTACCATTAAAATAAAATAAAATGCCTAATCCAAGTAGCTATCTTTTGGCATTTAATCTCTTCTTTTATTTCCCTCATATCCCTTTTCCACCTAAGTATTATAATGCTTCAAATACATAAATATTTTTAATTAATAAAGAGAGGCCTCTCCCTTCCTCGTTTCATTCTCAAAAATTAGAATCACTTTGACAACAATCATAGATAATTTTTTTACCCGACTAATTTGCCAACTATGTAAGAAAAAACTTTTTTAACATGGTTCCTTTTTCCTAAAACGGTTAAGGACGGTATATAAGAGGAACTCCCAAATATTTGTTCACTAGATGATGTTCACTGAAAAGAGATCATGGGGTTTCTCATTACATTACAACCTCATGTCTCGGATTTCTTCTGAATTACCAAACATTACAAACCAAATGCCAAAATAGCACAACATTTTTTGAATTGCTGCTTTGTAAGGGATCATGTGAAAAGATTCGCAACTGGCGAGCTATTTTAAATCACCCATTTTTGTTGCAACTAAATGAGCAGGGACGGAACTAGGATTCAAACTGGGGGGGGGGGGGGGGCAATGTTCTTTATTCAAGAATTTTAAAAAGTTGGAATATTAATACTAAAGGTTGACAACAATGCATTATTAGCATTATTTTCTTTTTGTATTTTTTTATTTTTTTTAAATCAATGATAGATTTTTATAATTAAGGATAATTTCAAGGTCTGATTGAGGTTAGACCAATTCTTTATTCTATCCACATTATAATTTTTTTTTTAAACCTATTTATTATTTTCACATAATTCTATACCTAGTAACTTCATAAAGCTATATATAAAAGATTCTTAAAAAAAAAAAATACAAAAACTATAGTTAAAAGTTCAAATTCATGCCTAATATTACATTAATAAAACAATTAAAATAATGGTTAATCAACATCATGCACTAATATTTAATGAAAAAAAGGGTGAGATAGTTATTGGTGTCTTGGTTAAGGATTTTTTTTTTTTTTTTTTTTTAATAATTACTTGGTTAAGGTTGAGGTAGCATAAATATGTGAGATTTTTTCCTTTAAAAAATTGTCATTTTGAAAAAGTAGTAAAAAATGAAAAGAAAAAGAGTTTTGTTAAACAATCACTTGATAATGAACGGTAACTTTGAGTCTTCAACTAATTAAATAATAAAGGGTTTCCCATCACTACATTTGTGGGGGAAGATCCACCCGCAGTCAGTTTGTTCGCTTTGGGGCCGAAGGACCCGCATGGCTTTGTTCTTTGCAAGTAACGTGAGCAGTTTTTGAGACTTGCTCCCACATCGAAGAAAGATGCACCCCACTCATGCCTTATAAGCCTTGGCTGAAGGCTAGAGTGTACCACTACTACACGTGTAGTGTAGTAGTGATACACTCTTCGTGAAACGAGATTTTCTGTAGAATTTTCTGGTGACTGTTTAGAAAGGTTGAAGAGGTTTCAAGCCTTATTAACAGTTTTATGAAACATTTTAACTCTCCATACGTGCCTTTTGATGAAATATAAACCTATGGGTATAAATAAAGGCTTATGTTCACTTCAAAAAATAACTAATTCCACAAAGTTGTAAGTTTGAGAGAAACACAAGAAATCTTGTGGTCGTTCTCCAAAATTGCTATCTATAGAACCCAACATCTTGGTTGTATCCTAAAGACAACTTTGCTCTAACCCTTTAGCAACAAAAGTGTGGGGGGAGGGGGGGCAAATATTGTCTTAGGAAAACGATATAATGTCTCCAAGTTATCTATTTTTTGTTTGTATTTTGTGTTAACATTGTTCTTCCATTATTACTTTGTGTAATATCCCCAACAGATCTTAGTGATGCGTTGCTACTAAACTAATTTTTAATATCGCAAAATGTTTATGTTTCTTTACTCTAATTTATTTTACTTTTTCCTTATAATATATATACAACATTCTCCAAAATTCTCCAATTCAAAATAAATAATATCTATATCATAATATAATAAATACTATCTAATACAACACTACAAATCATAGAAGCTTTCAGCTAAAGGCTGAACTTAAACAATTCAAAAAATAACTAAGCAACATTCCCCAAATTTTTTTTTTAAAGGGAACATGTTGGACAAAAGTAAGTGAGATTCTATTTTGAATAGAATTTCTATAACCTGTAGATAGTATTTCTTCATTCCGCATTAGCTAAATTTTTTTGGTACAAGCAGAAGGGTTTTGCTTGCCTGAAACCGCAGGTCGGACATTAACACAAGTGGAAGTAGCAGATCCACTTCCCTTGTATGCGAGATCAATGTCAGCAACCACCACTTGTTGGCACGGTACACTCTTACTGCAAACAAGCTTCACAGCTTCCAATGTTGTAGAAGTTCCTGTAATGTTCTTGAAGCTAACATTGTTGATCTTAACATTAGAGGGAGACTGAAAACAAAACAAACAAACAAAAAATCCATCCAAGAATTTGATATTAGAATCTGTAATTTGTTTATCCTTTTTTTAACTTCTAACATCAAAATGTGTGTATATATTTGTGATATTTATAATAACCTCATTTGAGCATTGATTGTTTGGGCAGTAGTTTTGATCAATGAGGACAGGATTGCCAACATTGTCCATGATAACATTCTCGAAATGTATATCAGAAGCAGTCCCAGAAGGGGAAGCAGGCCATGTTTTGATTCTAACACCATTTTCTGTATTGCTAAGAGTGGCACCAATAACTCTGATTCCTGAAACAGGTTGTTCGTTTTCGTACCTTCCAAGACTTCCAATGCTGATACCATGGCCAGGTCCACAAGTTACTTGCTTAATAGTAATATCTTGGGTTCCATCACCAATGGAGATGCAATCATCACCTGTTCCAATATTGGCATTGGTAATGTTGATCTGAGATGACCGTCCTATGTGGATTCCATCAGTGTTGGGGCTATCTCTCGGTGCAGTTATGGTAACATGTTGGAATTGCAAATTCTTGCATTCCAAAAGGTTGATATGGAAAAATTTGCTGTCCTTCGATGTAATGTCTTGGACTATTGAATTAGTGATGAAGTTGAACCTTATATTCTGTTCATGATTACAAGTTAGATAAATTAAACACAAAATATGAATGCTCAAGTTTCATTTAAATATTCACCTAAAAAAATGTCATATTTAGTAAAATGCTAACGATTCAAAAGAAAGGTACAAATTGGTTTGGTAATAAATTTTTTAGCATCATTGAATCAACATAATAAATAGGAAAAATTAAAAAATTATAAGAAATATTATCACATAACAACTTACAACCTAATGTGTTAATGAACGTGGTTGGTATTACTTCAACTATATCATCTTATATAAATAATTCTTATCTTAAACCACATACACTTTGTCATAACTTGATGACATGTGCGATTGTGATTGGCGAACTATCACTTTCAGATTTAACCATAATATTTTCTCTATCACTCATAGTCCCATTAGTGTTTTGCACAAAATGTTGTGTCCATACTCCGTAGGCTTTCTCATATATAAATGTTGAATTACTTCTTTTGTGAGTTGTGACACATCACTATATAAAATTTATGCCAAATCGTTTATATTATCTTTAGCATTCTCTAACATATAAATGCTTGAATTGCTTTTTAGTAATGGATAAAGCTTGTAAAGTTGTAGTGACTATATATATCTAAGTAGAAAATTATGGAAATGTAAATGATAATTATTTTGTGATTTAAATCTTACAATAGGAAGTATGTCACAATTGTACTTTTTCGCACAATTATTTTTTTGCCATGCCATTTGTCCATGGCCATCAAAAACTCCACCGCCTGACACAGTAAGACTGTCAATCCTTTCAAAAACAACCCAACCATCTTTCCCTTTGAAGGATTCAATGTCCGATGGGGCTTGTAGAGTGCCCTGAAGGTTAAACTCAATAGCACCTTTGCATGGACCCAACAAAGTCACTAAACCTAGTTTGTAAGTCCCTGTTGAAATCACAACTTTACTTCCTGCTACTGCACACGCAGCTTTCCAAGCTTGTGTCAAAGCCTAAACACATTATGAAAAATCAAAATCAGCATATTACAATTATTTTTCATGTTAATGTTTTATCAATCTGGTCAAGAAACCAATTGGGTTTTAGTGTAAATAGAGTTTGAACCTAAGTTCTCTTATATGATGTTAAAAGGCTTTACGAATTAAGTTGAACACACTTTTCATATTAATTAAGTATGGTTAATTGCACTACACATATTTTTACCTGAGTGATATCGCCGTTAGTTTGTGCTCCATATGATTTAATGTCAAAGACCTGCCCAGCATTGGTGGATGTCAACAGCAATAGCAAGGAAACTGTTGTAATGCTAAAATTCTTTCCCATCTTATTGTTCTTCAATTATTTCCTTGCTATTGCCAATTTGTTGTACGGAATGATGAATACCCCATTTGGTTTGAAGCTATTTATACTTCAATATGTGAGCTCACCACCATTGAGCTATTCAACTAATGTTAACTAATTTTACGATTGAATTATGCTAAAAAACTTAAGGGATTAAATTCATTTTGCCTTATTTGTCAAGCTCTCATTCCCTGAAATCAAATCCTTGACACAGAAATGACCATGAACGGTTAACCAGTAAATCCAAATCCCTTGATTTTCTCTTAGACACAAATGATTGTTAGCGGTTAACCAAGTAAAAGAGTAATGCTAGAGATGCAAACTTTTTTACAAATTTTTTTTACAAACTGCTGATATTGTGGGTGGTTATTGGTAAATGAAAAAGTGATGTTAATAATGAGCTTAGATGAAAATCAATAAGAAGTTGGCCACATTAATAATTTATAAAAATATTATAAAATAGTTTGTAACTATAGCATTACTGGAGGTAGAAATATCAATTTTAATAAAGGGTGGCATTACGCTCGTATAATGCATACATTTAAAAAAAAAAAAGGAATAAGTGTGGCTATATTTAGAGAAATTATGAGGTCCTCATGGTGGACAAGTGATGTGGTCCACCATTCCAATAAAAGACTTTCACCTATTTAAAGTTGTAGAGTTTTAAATAAAAACTGAATACTGACTCGGTAATTTTAAACAGGTGGGATTCTTTTACTGGACCAGTGGACTACATCACTTGTCCAAAATGAGGACCTTATAATTTCTCCTATATTTGAGCTGCTTTAATTTACCAATGCGTATTTATGATATATTTTTGCTAATTCACTATTTCTTGTTTATGATCTTTATTTGGAAGGCTAAAAATGGAGCATATAAAGATGGAAAAAAGAGGAGAAAAAGGGCATTTTTTTAATTAATTATTAGTGTATAACCACGTGTATATGCACAGGTATATTTAAAAACAATCACAAATATACACATATATGAGTTCAAATTATAATTAATATTAGAGTTACAATTGACACATTTTCTAAGTTATGAATTTTTTAAATTATGTAATAGTTTTTCCATTATATATATATATATATATATATATATATATATATAAAATTTAAAATCTAAATAGATTTTGACTCTTCGGTTTTTACACCAAATAATTCACTTGTTCCAAAAATTACAAATTAGATAGGACATATGATGCATAATTGAACTTTAATTGAAATCCAATTTAAAATCAAATTGGATTTAAATTTTTCAATTTTTGCACCTAATAATTTACTTGATACAAAAATTTAAAAATTAGACGAGACAAGTGGCGTAAAATTGGACTCTAGTTTAGAATCTAATTGGACTTTTCTCTAAATTTTGGCTTTAACTATATATATATATATATATAGATTCATTCTCAAAAAAACAAAAACTATATATATAGACTATTATCACAATCATGATAGATTTTGTTTTCAAAAGAAGGATAGTTTTTTTTTTTTTTTTTTTTTTTTTTTTGGCCTCGTATTTTGACTTTGGATGAATTATATCAGTCCATAACTTTGAAAAAGAAAAAAAGAAAAAGAAAAAAGGCCTTATATTAATATATATGTGATTAAGCGCTTTTCTTGCTAGAGTATATTAATTATAATTTAGTGATTATTGTAAGGACACGATTCGTGGCGGACCGTAACAGTGTCGGGTTCGCACGTAAAAAGGCCCAAACAATATCATTTGTAGAGCGTGGGTTTGAAAGGCTAGGCCTTGATCGACAGGCGGTGGGTTTTTCGTGGTGTTCATACAAGGTTAGTTTTTCCTTCACCCCTGGAGTCTTTCTCCTGGAGGTGGGCTGGGAGGCTCTGGTTTTTGGCCATTTTTCCCAGCCCCTTGCTTGGTGCACCTACCTTTTTATTATATAGCCCGTCTTGGTTGATCCTGGCCCTCCACTTGTAGGTCAGGCAGGGGCTTATTTCTGTATCCATCCCATCAACCGTCCCGTCTTACTTTCTACTAGTTGCGAAGATCGAAGTTTACACCGTCCCAACGTCTTTTCTCATTAATCGGATCTGGGTGTTGGCAGATGCATTTAATGCGGGGGGGGGGGGGAAACGCATTTTCCTTGATCCAATCCTACACCCTGCTTCCCTATGGGCCCCCTTCCACTTACATCCCCTTCAGGGGACTGTTTGGGGATAGCCTCCACCAAGATGTTGATCTTCCCATCGAAGTTCTGGAGTGCCGAGGACAGGGTTGCTTCTCAGCCGTTCTGAAAGTTCAAAAACGTGTACAAAAACACCTTTGAACGTTTAGACCCCCAAATAACAACTTAATCAATTCAAGCAATATGTCAAACAACTAGTGTGCGGAAACTTAACATATGCTATCAAACGAAATTGATTAAATACTATCTAAGCCATAGCAGATTAATATCCACAGCAGATAAATAAAAAGGGCAAAGATAGAGAGGAAGGAAGATGCAAACACAAAGACAACACGCGATGTGTTATCGAAGAGGAAACCGAAGTCCTCGGCGAAAAACCTCTCCGCCGCCCTCCAAGCGGTAATCAATCCACTAGAAAATATAGTTGGGATACAAGGACAGCAATAGACCCTCCAAGCCTAATCTACCCAGTGCACCTAAGCCCTCCAAGCTTCTTGCTCCAACGAGGTTACGCCGAACCTTTTTCTTTTCTAGCTTCCCGAATTCCGCCGCTACTAGACCGTAGCATCAACCAATGAAGATTGGTTCCTTCCTAACTGCTTCCCAGAAATCCAAACAGCAGTCTCACAATGATGATGATGATGAGAACCTGGTTTGGTATAAAGCCTCTCAAGGATTTGACAATGGAGAGGAAGAGAGTTGAGGAATTTGAAGAGTCTCTAAGGTATAGATTGTGTGTGAATCAATCTAGTTTTTCTCTAGGGTTTCTCTCTCAAAATTCTCTCTGGACGCTCTCTTTCAATCGTGGGTAAAAGGGGTATTTATACTGGAGTGGAGAGGAATGTGAAACGTCAGGTTTTTACAAAACAGGGGTGGCTCGCGGCTTGACCTCGCGGCTTGACTAAGTCGCGAGATCCAGTCGCGAGATAACCGTATGGCCAGTTGTCCTGTTTTGTCCTGTAGTGCTCCAGCTAGCATGACTGTTCATCTTCCAGCATGCTTGGCACGTGTGCAGCTTCTGGCGGCTTGCAGCCGCGAGTCACCCGCGAGTCCCAGCCGCGACACTCTGTTTTCTTGCACACTCTTGAGCAAACTTCACTCTATCTCACTCACTACCCTTACATCAAACCCACCTAAATACAGGGTTACTAAATGCTGAATTACAAGCAAATTTGGCACGGAATAAAGCCAATTAGATGGTTGAATAAATTCAACCTTACAATCTCCCCCTTTGGCTATTCCGTGACAAAACCCTAAAACAGACTCTAGACTTAACATGTGAGTTGGGAACAGTTGAACAAAACTCACTCACACCTAACTCTAGAAGCTGTGAAGCACTTGAATCATATGAACATAATACTCCTGAAACACAACAATACACCATGATCATTGTAAGCAGAAAATTATAAAATGCATATGAAACAGGCAATATTTGATCAAGCAAAGATGGAGTTATGAAACAAACCATGGCTTGATCAACCAAGTGAACACCACAAGGTAGTGATCACAGTGCTCATTCACACTTGGAATGAACACAAGGACATACAAGTTAACAAGCACAAGGCAAGACACTTGTATGCTCAACACTCAACCAATGCAAATCACACAAGGCATATGCATCTAGGAACAATCCTACAAGGGCACAAGAGTGACAGTACATAAACCAAAATGCATACCATTTAGATCAAAGTACTGATTTCAACATAGCATAAAGGCTGCATTAAGCAAGGTACATACCAAAAAGCCTACAAATATGCATAAAAACATAACCCTAAAAGCTTACATAAGCACATGGGTACAAATCACAAACAACCTGAATAACATCATCAAAATATATTGAAGTTTAAACCAAGAGTATATGATAAGAGTTAGAAACAACTATACACCAAAACACAGTGTATCAAACCCATATAAACATAAACTAGTCCAACAAACATAAACCGAAAACTATAGGTTTAGAGGATAAGACTAAAAACAAAAGTATGACAAAAGTATGTGTGTACTCCCCCTATCACTATGCACACTTCCCTTTGAAACTTTCTCCCCCTTACTGAATGCTCTCCCCCTTTTTGTCAGGAATAGCTAAAGGCTCTCGTCCAACTTTCGTTGAATATCATCCAACTGATTCTCCATAGTCTCGAGACGCATTTGGACATGGTTGTTTGTGGAGTAGAGAAGTGCCACAAGCTCATCAACACGTTTCTGAATATGCTCAAGTACACTGCCGACTCTATCAGTATGAGGAGCAGTCTGTGCTTGTGGAATACTAGCCGGTGAAGCTTCAGGATCTGCACGTGATGTAGATGTGGTATGTGCAGGTGTCTCTGAGTCAGGGGCAGATGGAGTAACCGGAGATATGTGAGCACTCCTTGGTGATTTAAAGGAGTGACTTCTGCTGGCTTGAAGAGTGAATAAGGAAATGGGATGTTGACGAGGTAATATTTTTCCATCGGCAAGAGGAATAATGCCTTCACGAAGAATGAGCTTCATGATGAGACCGCAAAATGGAATGACTCCTCGAGCTGTAGATCGACACGCGGTCTTCCTCAAGGTGTAGTAGATGTGAGCACATATATCAATGGGGGCTCCTGTAATAAGGTCACAGAGAAACAGAGCTCTCCCAAGATTGATGAATGTAGTGTTGGACAGTGGGTAGAGATTGGTGAGCATGATCAACTTCAGTGTGGTCAACTCAGGTGCAAACTTTGCGGTACTGATGGAGGTTCCTGCACTGGATACTTCATGATCGTATCCTAGGATTTGTAAAATTTCTCCAACTTCTGGATTTCGTTCATCGTAAGGAGTGAGATTCACATTCTGAGGTCTGGTGATGCCGAGAAGATCTGCGATGGAGTCTGGAGTAACACTAAACTCTGTTCCTCTGACCCAGAAAATGAGTTGGGGTCCAAGATCAGTCGCATTGGAGAAGCATTCCTTAACCAGTTCATCCATTGGATCATCAAAGTTCCCAAACAAGTTTGCCCAATCTCGTTTCTCAAAGATTCGAGGGATGAAAGTGGTCCCTAAGGTATTAAACTCTACCACCCGTTCCACTATAGTGGTCGACTTGTCAAACACGTTTGAGTAGACGTGTGAGTTAAGAGGAAGTCTGAACCTATCCTCATTGGGGTCTTGAGAAGCCTGAGATGATAGTTGAGTCCTTTTGGCAACTGGTGATGCTGGTTCGTCAGCAACAATGTCTTTACCCCTGGAAGATCGACGAGACATCTGCAAGAGAACAGGCCCACAGCAAAGAACCAAACAATAATACCACACAAGAGAAATGTCAACAAGATTCAGTGTAAACAAAATTTCAATATTTAAATACAAATTGAAGACATTGCAGTCCCAACCAAACTACCAACAATACACAGGAGCACGAAATGATAGGTGCAGCAATATGGTGATAGAGCACAAAGACAGAGATGGACAAAACGACTAACAACTGTCAATGAGACAGGTTTATCAAGACCATGATATGCAAACAGATACAGCAATCGAACATTTAGAGCAGATAACATAAAACACTCTACCAGAGATATGAGCAAGGAAAACTATTTCAACATGAAGAATCTAATCATTCATACTAGAGCACATGGATGAGAGACATACAATATGTTATCATAACAACTCAGTAACCAATACCGAACACCAACATCAATACTCAAGCAAATGAAATGAGTAAGTCAAAAAGACACCAAACCCATTTAAGAAAAGATTGTCAGACACAATAATAGGCAAATATCAGAACAATGAAACTCACATGGTGACCGCTCAACATGAAAACAGATGAGAATAATATCGAACAAGACACGCCATACCCATTACACAAGATAGAAGTATTTCGAACACAAAATCAAACCAAACAGTAGCAAAAATATTCAGGAAAAAAAGGAAAATGAGATAGAGAAAGCAAAAACCCATACCTTTTCTTGATGATTTGGATAAGAAATGAAGCACCAATGAGGTTTGAAAATGGATTCACAGAGTATTTGGAAAGGAGAAAGTTTAAAGAGAAGATGAACAGTCATAAAAGTTCGAGGGAAAACTGAAAAAGGTTTAAAAACTGCTCCTGTTTCTGCAAAACACGCGTTTTTCGCGACTGGAATAAGTCGCCACACAGTCGCCAGCTCAAGCCGCCAAAACACACAAGACCAAAAATTTGAAAAATTTTTCTAAGTGTTTTTCGCGACTGGAAGGTCTACCCGCAAGTGAGTCGCGAGCTGAGCCGCGAAAATCTCTGAGTAACCTCGCGACTGGACCTTCCACTCGCGAACAAGTCGCCAAAAATTACCCGCGGAGACGCGACTGAGGCTCGCGACTTGACATACCCGCGACTGAGCCGCCAAAACAGGGCAAAACAGGTTTTTTGAAATTTTCAGATTTTTCAAACAAAATACTTTCCAAAAACACCTAAAACACTCAAAAATCTTTTTGTGCTTGAATTAACAAAGATTGAGCATGTGAAAACACATTTCATCAAGTACAATCACACAAATGAATATGGCATTTATTGAACATAAACTTGTGTGTTGTGTGTGGATATCAACAATGAGATAGTCCTTCGTCTAATGTGAAGCTTCAATGATCAATTCAACCAAGGCATACACAATTAGCACTAGATCATGTGACCCATCTCAATTATAGAAATATGTATATATGACTTCCCACAAAACTTGATAACATGATTTGGAGCTTTACATTTGACTCCACTTTTAATCATAACATTTGATCTTTTTGATCTTTTGAGTCAATCACCTCTCATTGTGAGAGTGATATTTGATATTTCACTTTAATGAATAAGCCTTTGGCTTTTTGAATAAACATTCACTTCAATATAAGGTCGCTTACCCTTTTTCCTAGTCAAATACTAGAGTGTGCGACAGGCTTTTGCAGCTCAATATCTCTTTTCATTTGGAGATTTACATTTGGAGAGCTCTTTTTAGCAAAACAAAAATAAAGAGTGGGAAGATATATAGACACAAGTCTATGCAAGTCTCAAGATCAACAAAACCATTCACTAATCATTCATGACAAGTTTGAAGATCTATTTACAACAATCACAAAGATTTCAAGATTTTTCCCACAGTGATATAAGTGCATAAAGACAAGCAATGCTCGAAAATGCACAAAGCCATTAGCACAAAGGTACAAGACAAAACAAGTTTGAGACAAAAGCTCAACAAAGTCAATCAGGCTTTTTGATTTTCTATTTTTATGTGTTTTTTTTTTTTTTGGGATTTTTGACACAAGAAACAAAAAGATTGATAAGACAAAATTAAATAAATGTACAAAAAGACAAACAAACAACCAACAGCAAAAATAGTAAGCAAAACAATCAAACATAGTCACAAAGCATAGGAAGTATTGATGCATGGACATGTTGTAATGCTTATGCATGAGTACCCTTATTCACCCTCACGTCACTTGCGTTTGGGATGATTTCCTTATAGGATTGGGTACGGGAGTTAGGGCTTTCAAACCTTCGTGAGAAGCTTTCCAAGCAGTTGGTGAATGCACCAATCATCTTCATCACGTTCATCATTCCGGGATCACCATTCTGATCTCTAGATTGATCTCCAGCCCAACTTCTTCTCTCATTTCTAGGTCCTCCTGACCTTTGAGGGGTTGCACTATTCTTTGCTCTCAGCTTTTGGCAATTTGGTCGAGTATGCCCTTGAAGTCCGCAGTAGTGGCACACATAAGTTCCTCTAGGACCTCTTTGGGGTCGAGGACGTGACTTGGCACGAGATTCAGACCTGCCTGCTAACTGATTGTGATGATTTAACATCCGTTGGTTCACCAAATTCTTCTTCTCCTTCACCTCGAGCTTTTCACCAGTAGAGTCAGCTACAACTTGATCTTTGGCCTTTACAAACTTTACTTCTTTTGTGATATTTCCAGACGAACTACCTCCTCCGGTATATCCCAATCCGGATTTGTCTGAAAAGCTCTTTTGAGATGATATAACATCATCTAGCTTCTTGGTGGTAACCCTCTCTACTTTAGCATTAGCTTGCACAACCTCACTCTCAAGAAACCTTACTTTTGTGTAAGCTTCGGACAACTCTCCATTCAGAGTTTCTATCTCACACTTGGCCTCCCTATATCGGATTAGGAGACTTTTGTAGTCCTCCTCAGCCTTCTTCATTTTTCTCACAGCAGCCTTGGCCACCCTTGTATATTCCCCGGACTTCTCCAAAAGTAAGTTATAATTCTCCTGAAGATTCGCGTTGCTTCCATCTTCTTCAGCATCCGATTCTTCAACAATTCCTAGTGATTCATCATCACTATGTTCTCCAAGGTCTTGCACAAGCAGATTCAGTTCATCTGACGACTCAACATGAGCAATAGTCATAAAAGCTGAATAGTTCCCCTCTCCATCACAGCTCTCTTCAGACTCAGAGTCAGACGAATCCGAGTCACTCAAGGTCGTGGCATACACTTTACCTTTCGATTTCAAATAATTCGGACATTCCTTTTTGAAGTGTCCATGCCCGTTACATTCGAAACAAGTGACACCTTGTGTAGGTTGGGATTCTTTTCCATCTTTCCTTTTGAATTCCCTTTTCTCCCTTCCAGAACTTTGGAATTTTCTTTTATCATCAAATTTGCCATTATTTTTGAATTTCAAAAACTTTTTGAAATTTTTGACAAGGTATGCAACATCTTTGTCAACCACATCTTCTCCCGATGAGTCTTGATCTTCCACCTTCTCATTAATGGTCTTTAGAGCAAGAGATTTACTCTTCCGTTGATTGGGCAGCGACATCTCATAAGTCTGCAGAGAACCCACCAGCTCTTGCACTTTGATGTCATCGAGGTCCTTGCTCTCTTCTATTGCTGTCACTTTAGCTCGAAAACTTTCCGGTAATGATCGAAGGATCTTTCTTACAATCTTCGAGTCCTCCGTTTTCTCCCCCAAGTTGAACTTGCTGACAACCACTTCATTTAACTTCCCATAGAAAGAGTCAAAAGACTCATCCTCACTCATTTTGAGCTCCTCAAAGCGAGTGGTCAGCATTTGTAACTTGGTGTCTTTCACTTTCTTCGTGCCTTCATAGGTAGTTTCCAAAATCTCCCATGCTTCTTTGGCCACGGTAATATGAGAGATCCTGTGAAATTCATCTGGAGACACACCACAGAAAATAGCATTGAGTGCTTTACTGTTAGCATTAGATGCAGCAAGTGCTGCCTTATCCCATGTGGATTTTGCTGCCTCTGGTTTGGTCCAACCAATCTCAACAGCATCCCAAACGGATTCATCAATAGAACACAGAAAAGCTCTCATTCGAACCTTCCAAAAAGCAGAATTACTACCATCAAAATATGGAGGTGCATTTAGGGATTGAGACCTATCCATCTCAAAAGGGAGTCAAGGATCACACAATGGTAATGAAACCAATATCAGTGTACCCGCTCTGATACCAATTGAAAGTTCAAAAACGTGTACAAAAACACCTTTGAACGTTTAGACCCCCAAATAACAACTTAATTAATTCAAGCAATATGTCAAACAACTAGTGTGCGGAAACTTAAAATATGCTATCAAACGAAATTGATTAAATACTATCTAAGCCATAACAAATTAATATCCACAGCAGATAAATAAAAAGGCAAAGATAGAGAGGAAGGAAGATGCAAACACAAAGACAACACGCGATGTGTTATCGAAGAGGAAACCGAAACCCTCGGCGAAAAACCTCTTCGCCGCCCTCCAAGCAGTAATCAATCCACTAGAAAATATAGTTGGGATACAAGGACAGCAATAGACCCTCCAAGCCTAATCTACCCAGTGCACGTAAGCCCTCCAAGCTTCTTGCTCCAACGAGGTTACGCCGAACCTTTTTCTTTTCTAGCTTCCCGGATTCCGCTACTAGACCGTAGTATCAACCAATGAAGATTAGTTCCTTCCTAACTGCTTCCCAGAAATCCAAACAGCAGTCTCACAATGATGATGATGGTGAGAACCTGGTTTGGTATAAAGCCTCTCAAGGATTTGACAATGGAGAGGAAGAGAGTTGAGGAATTTGAAGAGTCTCTAAGGTATAGATTGTGTGTGAATCAATCTAGTTTTTCTCTAGGGTTTCTCTCTCAAAATTCTCTCTGGAAGCTCTCTTTCAATCGTGGGTAAAAGGGGTATTTATACTGGAGTGGAGAGGAATGTGAAACGTCAGGTTTTTACAAAATAGGGGTGGCTCGCGGCTTGACCTCGCGGCTTGACTAAGTCGCGAGATCCAGTCGCGAGATAACCGTATGGCCAGTTGTCCTGTTTTGTCCTGTAGTGCTCCAGCTAGCATGACTGTTCATCTTCCAGCATGCTTGGCACGTGTGCAGCTTCTGGCGGCTTGAAGCCGCGAGTCACCCGCGAGACCCAGCCGCGACACTCTGTTTTCTTGCACACTCTTGAGCAAACTTCACTCTATCTCACTCACTACCCTTACATCAAACCCACCTAAATACAGGGTTACTAAATGCTGAATTACAAGCAAATTTGGCACGGAATAAAGCCAATTAGATGGTTGAATAAATTCAACCTTACACGTTCCCTTAACTCCCCGGCCATCGATCATTCGTCCTCGGCAAGAGACCTCCTCGGCACGGGCCCTGGGCCCAGATAGGGCTTGGGCCGGATTGTAAACTTCCCGGACCCACAATTATGTTAACTATTATATATATTTTTTTATAATTAGATAATTGAGTGAGATTTTTTATTTTTTATTTTTTGAGAGTGAGATTTTTTATTTTTTATTTTTTGAGAGTGAAATTTGAACTCTAGAGATGTCAACTAATTTAGTTACAAGAGTCTTAGCATGATTATATTAATTATCATATAATGAGGATAATTAATTAACTAATGTTTTTTTTATGTCCATTTTTTTTAATTTTCTTTCCTAAATGCAATTTCTTTCTTTATCAATTTGAATGTCGTGTGTGTGTAAATTTTATTTTGGACCTAAATGAGATTTTCTTAATATGCTCAAATACTTTATTTAATTTATTTGTGTCACCATCAAAATTATAATAATAATGTGGATGCTTGTAAAAAGACTGAAGGGAGAAATAAAAGAGGCATGCCAAGCTGTGGATGCTTGGTCCTTCTTTTTTTTTTTTTTTTTTTTTTTTTTTTTTTTTTTTCAGTTTCTACATTGTTTGCTTGGCAAACTGTTTATGTAGGCATGTGTTTCTAGGGTAGGTGTGTGAGCTTGAGTCTCTTTTCTTATTTTTATTTTTATTTTTATTATTAAGGAGTTCACCAACCACTGGTTTTGTATTAGGTGTATTGGTCACCTATTTGTCTTACTTGTTTTAGCCAACTAATTAACCAAAAACTGATTTGGAGGTCTTTAAATTAATTAAGGTAAACCAACATTTTGAAGAAAATATTTTGAACTCAAAAGTTCAGTTTTGGGTGTGACATGTGTTAGGCCCCTCACACCATCTATCCAAAATATAGTACCTCATTTTAATTTAATCTCAATGTTCATATTTTAATTAGAAAGACAAATTGAACATTGGCATTTTGATTTTGATTTTGCAAATGCTTTGTACAAACAATTCGTATACATATGATGTGAGTATTTTTTATTTTTATTTTTATTTTTTTTACTTATAAAGTATCATGTGAATATTATTTACAATGAAATATATACAAGCAAAACATGGGAAAATATATAAATAACATGTGAAAAACGTTTACTACATTGCAAGAAAATAATATATATATATATATAGAGAGAGAGAGAGAGAGAGAGAGAGAGAGAGAGAGAGAGAGAGGGAGAGAGCTAGCATGTGATTATTTATTTACTATATATCTAGCATGTGAATATCTTTACAACATAAAAATAAAAAGAGAGTGTAGAAACAGTTACCTTAAGTAAATTTTTTCTCCTAGTATCATTTTCAAACATGAAACACAATAAACCAAAAGGGTTAGTGTAGGGGAGGGGGGATTTGTTAGCTTATCATTGGGCCATGGATAAACGTGTGAATTTTAAAGAGAATATCATAAACTTGGTTAATCCCATAAAATTGATAAACCAATTAATATAGGCCAAAATGCAAAACTCACCCTCTAAGTTTCACTATTTTTCATTTCAGTCCCTTAAGTTTGTGTTTTGTCATTTTAGTCCTCTAAATTTCATTTTTTCTCAATTAAGTCATTTGTTAACAAACCGTTAATTGCCACCGTTATCTACGGCAAAACAACACTGTTTTTTTTTTTTTTTTCATTTAAAATTTTAATTTATTATTTATTTATTAATTTTAAGAAAGAAAGAGGGAGAAGTGAGGTGTAACAGTAGTTGGAGAAACAGATCGAATGAATGGCAGCATCGACTGGGCCTGCGATGGATGCTTGCCTCGGTGGCATTGTTCTATCGCAGAGTGGAGCCATTTGTTAATTATGGTTGCTGTTGTATGATTTGTGGACCAAGAAGTTATGATGGACAACTCTATTTATTTATTTATTTTTTTTTTTTTTCCAAAGGATCAATGATGGTGTGTGATGGGTGTGGGTTTAAGTGGTTTGATACTTTGATAACGGTGACTGGGTTTTTAGTTTGGCTTAGAGTGTTGGGTTTTCTCGTGGGTATGAAATTTTCTGATGGGTTAACGATAAGTGCTGGCGAGGTTTTCAAAGTTGACAAAGTGGGTCTGATTGTTTGCTTTCTATATAGAAATTGGACCCAGTTTAAGCTCAAACATATAGCCAAGTTGATGCTAGGGACGGAGCCAGATCTTGGAGTTAGTGGGGTAACTATTTTGCTAGCTGTGTGCGGCGGCTCCGGCCTTTGAGTCTACTGCTTTATTACTAAGGATTTTTTTTTTTAAAAAAAAAAATGTGAAAAAGCAACACAATATTAATAGAAATCATAAACAGTCTAGTACATCAGAGGCAATAACAGTTTCTAAGAAACTGGGGGTTTCCTTAACCCATGCCACAAAATCACTAACAAATTGAGCATGTTGAGCTAAAATATGGGCAGACTTGTTTCCTTCCCTCCTAATATGTGAAAAATCAAAAGAATGAAAAGATTGAAGGTGGAACAAAATGCCATTAAGAACATTAGCAACAGCAGGAGGGGCTTTGGAGGTTCTATGTAAATAGCTGTAGACTTGCAAACAATCTCCCTCAAATATAATATTCTTAATACCAACATCTCTTGCAAAAATCACAGCTACTTTCATTGCCTTGGCTTCAACCTCAAGAGGACCCAAAGGAGCAAAAAAACGTTGGCTTAAAACTGCCACAACCTGACCCTTATAATCACGAATAAGAATACCCATTCCAGCACTTGGAAGATTTTTAAAAATAGCTCCATCCACATTAGCTTTGTAGACACTCGGCTCAGGAGGTAACCAACTAGTTTGAGAACGACAAACAGAAGGTATTGGAAGGTCTTGAACAGCTTGAAACTTAGAGATAAACCTGGACGCTTTGAGGATCAAATTTTCCTTTTTCTTTGGCTCTTTGCCATGTCGAATGCCATTTCTATTCCTCCATATATTCCATGCAATTGCCATGAATTGAGCAAGAGAAATAGCCGATGATCCCACATCACAACCCAACCTCCATACCACATCAGCAAAATTCCATTGACAATCCACCAACAAATTACAAGATTCCCACACAGACCTTGAAAAGTCACAAAATAGCAGCACCTGACTTGTCGTCTCACTACTCTGGCCATACTGGTCACAAACATCTGAACTGAGCACATGCCGATGGAAAAGGTTGGATTTTGTGGGTAGAATATTTTGACAAGCCCGCCAAACAAAGTTTTTAATTTTGTTCGGCACCTCAGCCAACCAAATAGTTTTCCAAAGCCTGCTTTTGCTAGCATTACCAGAAGTTCCTTCTTGCTCTGCCTCTTTCATTACCACAACAATCCAATAAGCGCTTTTAACTGTAAAAGTACCATTAGGTGTGGCAGCCCAAACTAATTTATCTGGAGGCATACGAGTACTCAAAGGAATACTTAGGATATTTTCAACTTCAAAATTTAAGAATAATTCCCTTACAAGAACAGCCCTCCATAACCCGTGATTAGAGTCAATAAGAGTATCTAGTGCTTCAGGAAGCAGAATTCTAGATGACTCAACCCTATATGTAGATGGGGATGGAGTCCACTTATCCTTCCAAATACAAAACTTCTTACCATTTCCAATTTGCTAACACATCCCTTACCATTTCCAATTTGCTAACACATCCCTTGCTGAATAATAGGCTGGGTTGCAAGAATGTTGTGCCAAACATAGGATGGATTTCTACCCTTGCGGGCATCCACAAAAGAAGTATCAGGGAAATACTTACTCTTGAAAACATGATAAAAGAGAGAGTTTGATTCATGTTGCAGTCTCCATCCTTGCTTTTCTAGGAGAGCAAGATTAAAGCTTTTAGATCCCTAAAACCCATGCCACCCTTAGCCTTTGGTCTACACAACTTGTTCCATTTCATCCACACCATTTTCTGCTCATCATGTTTCTGCCCCACCAAAATTTGCTCACAATACTATTTAGTTCATCGCAAAGAGACTCTGGAAGGAGAAAACAACTCGTTGTATGCATTGGTATTGCTTGGACAACTGCCTTTATAAGTACCTCTCTGCTAGTCATAGATAAAAACTTCTCTTTCCATCCAGAGAGTTTATTAGCTACTCTTTCCTTAAGTTGTTGGAAGATATTGCATTTATTTCGACCAACTAATGAAGGCAAACCCAAGTACTTCTCATGCTGACGAATAATATCCGCACCAAATCTCTGCTTAAGTTCCTCTTGGATCTCTGCTGGAGTATTGGGGCTGAAAAATAGTGAGGTTTTTTGTCTATTTACTTACTGACTTGTTGCCCTTTCATAGACCATAAGCAGTCTTTGTATTTCATCACAATCAGCAGTGGTAGCATTATAGAACAATAAACTGTCATCAGCAAAGAAAAGATGGGTGATGTGAGAGCTTCACTTGAAACCTGAAGACCTCGAAGTGTTCCCATCTCAGCTGATTTGTGGACTAAAGATGAAAGACTTTCTGCACATAACAAAAACAAATATGGAGAGAGGATCCCCTTGACGCAAACCCCTAGTTGGGGTAATACGCCCTTGAGGGACACCATTAATGCGAATAGAGAATGTGACAGAAGTTACACAACTCATAACCATAGAAATCCACCTAGAATGAAAACTGATGACGTTGAAAATTATCACCAATAGGTCACACCGTACTCGCGACTCAAAGCGAACCTGCACAACAAGAACGGTCGAAAGACAACCTTTAGAGAGCACCGGTGTGGTGCCGGCCTAACACTCTCCGAAGGTCAAGTCAGAATTCGTCTCTTCACTTCAAGAGCGCTAGATAGGGTCAATTAATCTTCCCTCGATTTGCGAGAATGTTAGTCCTTTTATAGTGGTGGGAAGTTGGCTTTTCTTCCTGTCCTCCAGATCTTTCCAATGTGGGACTCCAATACAAATTCTCCAAAGTGTGGTGAGCAAGGATCTCCCTTTTTGGATCTTAGGGCTTTTCTAGGCTATGGAGACTTCGGATCATGGGCCCTTATCATGTCTGCCAGCGATGGGCCTTCGAAGCGCGTGGGACCATCTTCACACAGGCCCAACAGCTCCAATCTGTCAGGCCCATTAAGGTAGGCCCCTCAGGCTCTATATTTTATCATCTTCAGTTGCCCCCTTCACCCCAATGGTCCGTCCACTTTCAGGTCAAAGGATCAATGGGGTGACAATCCTAACGTAAGGGTATGACGGGTATTTTATGACGGAATGGGATCCGCGAGAAAAAAGGTTTAAACTGATTGACGGGTTCATGCAAGATAGGATGACGGTTCCAGATGAATCAACCCGTCAAAAGCAGAATCATCAAGTTGACGGTTACACGAAGGGTACAATCTGTTGATACGTACTGACAGGTTGTCAACATTTATTATGCATGCCACGTGTCAATCTCTGAATGGCCGTTGTATAGGATCGAAGCGTCGCTTCGTCTTCCGTGCATCTCCTATATATATATATAAGGCGCCTCACTCTCCCATTTTCACAATTTTTAGTCAGAAATCGTCTGTCAGAGCGAAGCCGTCAACCTTGTCAGAGCACTCCGTCGAGGACGACAATCTACCGATTACAACAACCGTCACCCATCCTCCGCCAAGTGTGGTAAGTGTTTACTTTAATACCATAATCAAGTTACATTTCCGTCCTTGCATTGTTGTTAGGCTTACTATACCCGTCAATGCTTTAAAAACCCGTCAGTCTTAGGTTTTATCGTCAATTGTAGGAAATGTCTAGTGCGTCAAGTAACCAGTCGGTGGTTCGTGACGGGACGGAATACGAAGATGTATACCCGTCCGGTCATAAAGACCAAGAGAGCCCCGGCGAAGATAGGAGTTCGTCTGCCTCCTCTTCGTCCTCAATAAATGAGGATGTGGAGATAGTTGAAATAGAGGGTTCTGATGACGACGGGAATCAAGCACTGGAGTCCGTTGTGGGTGCTGATGGACTAAGGAAGTTCATCATGTTGCCAGAGTGGACAGTGCATAGGTTCACATCCGTCATCAGGGAGAGACATTTCAGCACTTTTAGAACCAACTTCCAAATCCCGGATTACGTTTCCATCCGTCTACCATATGTGTCGGAGAAATGTTACTATGAAGGGGTAGAAGGTGTCGGAGTATACGAGTAGGTGTTGAAGGCAGGACTTCGGTTCCCGCTCTCCACACTTCATAGGGAACTTTTGCACTATCTAGGGTTGTCCGTCACACAAATATCTCCTAACGCCTGGAGGGTCTTCATAGCCATGGAGATTCTTTATGGTGCATGGTCGAATGGAGAAAGGAGACTGACGGTCCATGAATTTCTTCACTGTTACCGTCCAGACGAGATTTCTGGGTCAAGGGGGATGTATAGTTTTGCTAGTCGGAGCCCCTTGTTGAAGGTGATCTTTGAAACCCCAGACTCAAATAGAGACTGGAAGAGTCGTTACTTCTTCCTGGAAGGTGACAGATGGATGAACCGTCCAGGGGAGACGGAGTACCTGCCCGTTGACACGACCTGGGCAGTGATAAATCAATTGCGTATGCACCCGTCTTAATTTTGTAATGCTTTTCATATCCGTCCATTTTCATGTCTATATTTTGATCGTCGTTCTCTGTAGGTAGACGGCGCCCACAAGTTAGCCTTGAGGAATTCAGTTTCCTTGAAGAGATTTGCAGAAAAACTAAGCCGGAAGAAAGGACCTGGGCCAAGTTAGTGAACCCGAAAACAATACACTGGTACTGTGACGGTCCAGAACCTACCCGCGAGGCCATTGCATACGACGAAAGAATACACAAACGTGAGTCCGTCAACTTTTACTCTTGAAATTAGCCTTCAATTTGAGAAAACATCTTCATCCGTCCTGTATTGCAGAAATGGACGACGCAAAGAGAAGGGCAATGATAAAATCGCTAGCCGTCGAGCAAAAGAAGACGGGTGAAGTTGTGGTTCCCAAGATGCCGGGGTCGTCGGCAAAGAGGAAGCAACCGCCAAAGTCTGACCGTCCATACAAGCAGCCGAAGGTTTCATTGGAACCCGTGGTGGGCTTGATGGCTGAGGGTGTTAAGACCGTCACCCCAGCCAAACATGGATCCGGTAAGGGCTTAATGCAAGCCCCACCCGCCGGCGAGGAGAAGCCCCTTCCCCTTCTCCGTGACGACTCGAAGTTTGCTTTGGAGAAGCTGTCGTCGATAATTTCCGCAGAGGATTATGAGGATCTGGGGAATCATTCGACGGAGGCAATGGGGGAGACGGGGTTATTCTCCGTTGCACAGGTAACCTTTTTTATCCGTCATTGTATGTCCGTCCACTCTTAGTTTTCTATTTAACACCTTTTTAATTTTGTCTATTTCAGTCCTTGGTTATGATGAAGGGCTTGATGGACCGCTGCCTCAACCGTGAAGCGGCTCTGGAACGGGTAAGGTCAAAAGCTGGGCAGACGGAGGAGGAGCTCAGCCAACTACATAAGTGGAAGTCCACAATGGAGCAGAAGTTCGAACTGTCTGAGAAGACCAGGAAAGAGTTTGAACAGAGGACGGAGGAAGCTGGGAAGGCCTTGAAGGGTAAGGAAGATGAGGTCAAGGACTTAAAGAAGAAACTCCGTCAGGCCAGGGAGGATGCCGTCATTGAGTATCGTGACTCAGAGGCTTTGTTGAAGGAGCTGGGGGGATCGTTCCTTCAAGGCTTTGACGATGCACTCCGTCAAATAAAAAAGGCCTACCCAGATCTGGACGTGTCCATGATAACCGTCAGCGATCAAGATCAGACATCTGCTCTGCCCGTCGCTTCAGAAAATACGGAGGACCTTTTTGGTGAAGATGCCGTTCAGGGCGACGGAGAGTCTGCTCCGTCGAAGGATGTCCAAGTTGCTGAGCCGAAGAAAGTAGATTAATCTCTTGTAAATATTGAGGAGGATCCGTCCCCTTTTTATATGTTTTAAGTACTTTGAAGACGGTTTATTTTAAGTTAGCTTTTGTACTGAACAATGTTTTTCTTTCATTATATGTTTATGCATATTTTTGTTGCTGGTTAAGTATTTGTATCCGTTAAGGATTTTCTCTCCGTCTTCTTGCATGTTAAGTGGTAATCTGGACAAACTGGTCAGTTGATCCGTCCACTTTGTGGTAGCTGACCTTTATCGTCTTGTTCGTCCATTTCGTGGGCATTGTTGAACCGTCCGTTTCGAGAGCATAATTATTTCAGCCGTTTTTACGGTCCGTCCACTTTTGTGGGCAGCTTTTTATCGAATCGATGATCCGTTCACCTTGTGGCGGTTATACCGTCCACCTTATGGACTTGTAAAATTATTCATCGTTATGGGCGATCCGTCCACTTTGTGGCGGCTATACCGTCCACCTTATGGACTTGTAAAATTATTCACCGTTATGGGTGATCCGTCCACTTTGTGGCGGCTATACCGTCCATCTTATGGACTTGTAAAATTATTCGTCGTTATGGGAGATCCGTCCACTTTGTGGCGGCTATACCGTCCACTTTATGGACTTGTGAAATTATTCACCGTTATGGGTGATCCGTCCACTTTGTGGCGGCTATACCGTCCACTTTACGGACTTGTGAAATTATTCACCGTTATGGGTGATCCGTCCACTTTGTGGACTTGTGAAATTATTCACCGTTATGGGTGATCCGTCCACTTTGTAGCGGCTATACCGTTCACTTTACGGACTTGTGAAATTATTCATCGTTATGGGTGATCCGTCCACTTTGTGGGCTTTATGTTGTGTCCATCCATCTTGTGGACTTTAAGTTGTCATTCCCGTAGGATGTTATCATCCCTGTGGGATGCTTCGTCCATCTTGTGGACTATAAGTCGTCATCCCCGTAGGATGTTATCATCCCTGTGGGATGCTCCGTCCATCTTGTGGACTTTATTTTGTGTCCGTCTCGTGGACTTTTAACTAGCTTTCGTTAACTTTGTGGACAATCATAATGACATCCAAGTAGAAGATCATAATTGTAGCTAATTATAGAGATGCGTAAAGGAAAAGCGCCTGCCCCCTTGGGCTTAAAAAAGGCACGACAAGATTGTAGCAAAAGAAAAACAGTTAAATGAAGAGCTTATAAAAAACTTAAAGCGCCAAAAAGAAACATGGTTGCCGTTCGCCGTATTACTATCACTGGTAGTATTTTCTCAAATGCTCGGCATTCCATGGATGCGGTAGCTTCTCTCCATCTGTTGTCTCCAGGTGGTATGTTCCTTTCCTTTTCCATGCCGTGACTCTATAAGGTCCTTCCCAGTTGGGGCCGAGTTTTCCCTGTGCAGGGTCTCTAGTTGTACCTATGACCCTCCTGAGTACAAGGTCTCCTACTTGGAAGTTCCTGTGTCGGACCCGGGAGTTGTAATGTCTGGCCATGCGATCCTGGTATCTAGCGATCCTTTGTTCCGCCGCCGACCTTACCTCATCTATCAGGTCCAGCTGTAGCCTCATAGACTCGTCGTTCCTGCTTTCGTCATGGTTGTGAACCCTGTAACTTGTGAGCCCAACTTCTGCTGGGATGACCGCCTCACTCCCGTATGTCAGTCGGAATGGCGTCTCTCCCGTTGGGGTCCTCGCCGTTATCCTGTATGCCCACAGTATGCTCGGCAATTCTTCGGGCCATATGCTCTTTGCCCCCTCGAGCCGAGTCTTGATAATCTTTAGCAGGGATCGGTTCGTGACTTCAACCTGGCCATTAGCCTGAGGATGGGCGGGTGATGAGTAGTGGTTTTTTATTCCTAGTTGTGTACAGAAATCCCGGAAGTGGCCGTTGTCGAACTGCCTCCCGTTATCTGAGACAAGGACTCTAGGAATGCCAAACCTGCATACGATGCACCGCCAGACAAAACTTCTAATGTTCTTTTCTGTAATGGTGGCCAAGGCTTCCGCCTCTACCCATTTTGTGAAGTAGTCAATACCCACTACCAAGAACTTTAGCTGCCTTACCGCCGTTGGGAAAGGTCCCATGATATCTAGTCCCCATTGAGCGAACGGCCATGGAGCCGTTATAGGGGTCAGCTCCTCAGCTGGCTGTCCGATAAAATTGCTGAACCTCTGGCATTTGTCGCAGCTTTTAACGTAAGACTCGGCATCCTTCTGCATGGTTGGCCAGTAATACCCAGCTCGTACCAGTTTGTGCACCAACGACCGCGATCCAGAATGGTTCCCGCATATCCCTTCGTGAACCTCCCTCATTACGTAGTCTGCCTCTTCAACCCCGAGGCATCTTAGATAAGGGCGGGAGAAGCCTCTCTTGTAAAGAATGTCTTTTATCAAGACGAACCTCGCCGCTTGGACTTTTAGCTTTCTCGCTGCCTCCTTCTCTTGTGGCAGTAACCCGTCCTTCAAATATGAAGTTATCTGTGTAGTCCAGTTTATTTCGAAGCGTATCTCCTGCATGTTGTCGGGGTCTATTAGTGGAAAGAGTTGAACAAAGGAAAGTACATTACCCGGTGTCATCATATGTTCTGCTGAAGCGGCTTTGGCTAGCCGATCAGCGAGCTCATTTTCTCCCCTGGGGATTTGGACGACCGTCGCTTTTAGCCCGTTGACTCTCGTCCTTACTTGATCAAGATATCTCTTCAACCTTTCCCCCTTGCATTCATAATCTCCGTTTACTTGATTGGTCACGACTTGAGAGTCGCAATAAACGACCACACTTTCAGCTCCGGCGGCTTTGGCTAGGTCGAGTCCTGCCGCCACTGCTTCGTATTCTGCTTCATTGTTGGTAATGGGGAAGTCGAGACGGACCATACATTCGATCTTGTCTCCTTCAGGTGACAGCAATACTATGCCGGCCCCTCCAATTCGCCGATTGGATGATCCGTCTGTGTAGATGCTCCACTGAGGGGGGTTCTTCTGCCCCCTTGTCCTCGTCACGCGTAAACTCTGCTATGAAGTCGGCTACAGCTTGTCCTTTAATGGCCACCCGTGGATGGTACTTGATATCAAACTCACTCAATTCTATTGCCCACAGCGTCAGTCGACCTGCGGCTTCAGGATTACTCAGTGCCCTTCGCAGGGGCTTGTCGGTCATCACGTTCACGGTATGGGCTTGAAAGTAGGGTTTGAGCTTGCGAGCCGCCGTGACCAATGCAAAAGCGAGTTTTTCCATAGGTTGGTATCTTCCTTCGGCACCGCGGAGCGCCCGGCTGGCGTAGTATACAGGCTTCTGTGTGTTATCCTCTTCTCTAATTAAGGCCGCGCTGACGGCGACAGAGGAGACAGCCAAGTACAGGAAAAGTTCTTCACCAGGTTGCGAGGGACTCAATAAGGGTGGTGAAGATAGGTATGCCTTTAATTCCTCGAACGCTCGCTGACACTCGTCCGTCCACGCGAAGGATTTCTTTAATGTGCGAAAGAAGGGCAAGCACTTATCCGTGGCCCTCGACACGAATCTATTTAATGCCGCTATCTTGCCGTTAAGGCTCGGATCTTGTCCGGGTTAGCCTCAATCCCCCTCTGGGATACCATGAACCCTAGGAATTTGCCTGCCGTTACGCCGAACGCGCACTTTCCCGGATTGAGTTTCATGTTGTAGGATCGAAGCGTACCGAATGTTTCCTTAAGATCTTCCAGGTGGTCTTCCTCCTTCCGGCTCTTCACCAGCATGTCGTCGACATAGACTTGGACATTTCTCCCGATTTGCTGCGCAAACATCTTGTTCATTAGCCTTTGGTATGTTGCCCCCGCATTCTTCAGGCCGAATGGCATTACCTTGTAACAGAATAGTCCTTGGCTGGTTACGAACGAAGTTTTCTCCTGATCGGCCTCGTGCATACGGATCTGGTTATAACCCGAGAAAGCGTCCATGAAGCTTAGTAATTGGTGTTGAGCCGTCGAGTCTACTAGGACGTCGATCCTTGGAAGGGGATAGCTATCTTTAGGGCACGCTTTGTTAAGATCGGTGAAATCCACGCACATCCGCCACTTGCCGCTCGCTTTCTTTACCATTACCACATTCGCCAGCCAATCGGGATAGTAGACTTCCCTGATGAAGCTTGCCTCTTGGAGTTTGCGGACCTCTTCCGCTATTGCTTGGTCTCGTTCCGGTGCGAACACTCTCTTCTTTTGTCGGACGGGTGGAAATGAGGGCAATACATTCAATTTGTGTACCATGACCGAAGGATCGATTCCCGGCATATCGTCATGGCTCCAGGCGAACACATCCTTATTGCTCCTCAAGAAAGCTACGAGCTCTTGACGGATTGCGGGTTTGGCAAGTGTTCCGATCTTGGTTGTTCTGTCCGGATTGGAACTGTCGAGAGTTATCTCCTCCAGCTTCTCTGTGGGTTCTGCCATCGTTCGGTGCTCTTCTATGCTCAAGGCCTGGATTTGGTCTTGCATTTCCATCATAGCTACGTAGCATTCTCGTGCGGCAATTTGACTTCCGCGTAGCTCTCCTACCCCATACTCCGTTGGGAACTTGATCATTAGGTGGTAAGTTGATGTTACCGCCTTCCACGAGTTGAGCGTAGGTCGTCCAAGAATAGCATTGTATGCGGACGAGCAATCGACCACCAAGAATGTTACGTTCCTGGCGATTTGTTGGGGGTAATCTCCTACCGTCACCGGTAACGTTACCGATCCCAAAGGGAATACCCTACTCCCTCCGAAACCAACGAGCGGGGCGTTTGCCGGTATTAGCTGCTCCCTGTCAATTCTCATTTGCTGGAATGCCGGATAGTACAAGATATCGGCCGAGCTGCCGTTGTCGATCAACACTCGGTGCATGTTGTAGTCTCCTGTTCGCATGCTGACGACGAGGGCATCGTCGTGTGGATGGTGTAGGCGCCGTGCATCCTCTTCTGAGAACCCAACAACAGGGCTTTCTCTTTTTGCTATCTTTGGCACTGTGCCCACCAACTGGACATTCTGTACCATCCGAAGGTATGTTTTGCGAGCCTTTTTTGACGATCCGGCCG
This sequence comes from Quercus lobata, assembly GCF_001633185.2. Taxonomy (NCBI): domain Eukaryota; kingdom Viridiplantae; phylum Streptophyta; class Magnoliopsida; order Fagales; family Fagaceae; genus Quercus; species Quercus lobata. The sequence goes on along the minus strand of NC_044907.1, from coordinate 93,953,938 downwards.
CAGCAGTTCCTCCGATTATCATTCTTATGTCTCCTAATGGGGGTCTCGGTCGCCCGTCTTCTCGGCGGGGGTGCTGTTCTTGTGGGGGTTGATCCGTTCTCCCCTTGTTGACGAACTTCTGCAGCTTCCCTTGTCGGATAAGGGCTTCGATTTGTTGCTTCAAGTCGTAGCAATCGGCCGTGTCGTGGCCGTGGTCACGATGGAAGCGGCAATATTTGTCTCTGGACCTTTTGCTGGGATCACTTTTGAGCTTTCCTGGGAACGTCAGGGACCCTTCGTCCTTAATCTGCATTAGGACTTGGTCTATCGGCGCGGTTAACGGGGTGAAACTTGTGAACCTTCCGCCCGTGGGTTTTGGACGCCTGTCCTCCCTTCGGTCTCCCATCCTTCCCTTCTTCCGCCCCTGGTCCTGTCGGGGATCCTCTTGTCTGTCTCTTTTCCTGGGTCTATCTTCTCGGGCCAATAGCGCGTCTTCAGCGTTCATATATTTGGTGGCCCTGTAAAGCACCTCCGACATGGTCTTGGGGTCGTTTTTGTATAGGGAGAACAAAAACTTACCCCCCTTCAGCCCATTCGTGAATGCTGCTACCAATATCTTGTCGTCGGCTTCGTCGATCGAGAGCGCTTCCTTATTGAAGCGTGATATGTAGGCCCGCAACGTCTCCTCCTCTCGCTGCTTGATATTCATCAAGCAAGCCGTGGATTTTCTGTGCCGATGTCCTCCGATGAAGTGCGCAGTAAATTGAGCACTTAGTTCCTTGAAGGTGCTGATGGAGTTGGGCGCTAGCCGGCTGAACCAAATCCTTGCTGCGCCCTTTAGGGTTGTAGGAAAGGCCCTGCACATAATCGCGTCTGCCACTCCCTGAAGGTGCATCAGGGTCTTGAAGGTCTCTAGGTGATCTAGAGGGTCCTTGACTCCGTCATAACTATCCATATTTGGCATGCGGAACTTATTCGGCGGGGGGAAGGAGTTGACGGTTGTCGTGAATGGCGAGTCAGTCCGGTTGACAAGGTCGTCAAGATCACTTGACACTCGCCCCTTGAGAGCGTTCATCATTACATCCATCTGTTCCTTAATCGCCTGCATCTCCGCGATGACGGATTGCGGAGCCGTATCCGTCAGGGATGGGATGCTAATGTCCCGTCTCACTGGTCTGCTCGGGGCGTTACTCTCCTGTGGTCCGTCCTGATTTCTCCTTTCAGCGCTGGTCCCTTCTTGATCCGCTCCTTGGTTATTGACCGCCGCATTCTTCTGGTTCAGCTGCTCTTCTAGGTCGTGGTTTTGTTTGGTGAGGCGCTCCACGACTGCGGCGAGCGTCCTGACCTGTTTCTCAAGGGCAGTCGTAGGGGCTTCTTCTTCTTGAACGTCATTCGTGGTTGCCATTGAGCGAGTGAGTACCATGTAACTCTTTTGTCTAGGAAGCGATGAAGTGCTACACGTTTCCCACAGACGGCGCCAACTGATGACGTTGAAAATTATCATCAATAGGTCACACCGTACTCGTGACTCAAAGCGAACCTGCACAACAAGAACGGTCGAAAGAAAACCTTTAGAGAGCACCGGTGTGGTGCCGGCCTAACACTCTCCGAAGGTCAAGTCAGAATTCGTCTCTTCACTTCAAGAGCGCTAGATAGGGTCAATTAATCTTACCTCGATTTGCGAGAATGTTAGTCCTTTTATAGTGGTGGGAAGTTGGCTTTTCTTCCTGTCCTCCAGATCTTTCCAATGTGGGACTCCAATACAAATTCTCCAAAGTGTGGTGAGCAAGGATCTCCCTTTTTGGATCTTAGGGCTTTTCTAGGCTATGGAGACTTCGGATCATGGGCCCTTATCATGTCTGCCAGCGATGGGCCTTCGAAGCGCGTGGGACCATCTTCACACAGGCCCAACAGCTCCAATCCGTCAGGCCCATTAAGGTAGGCCCCTCAGGCTCTATATTTTATCATCTTCAAAAACCAATTTTTGTCATGATTTTTTCTAAGCAACTCCATTCAACCCTATCAAAAGCTTTACTCATGTCTAGTTTGAAAGCCATGGACCTTGTTTTCCCAATTTTTCCATGCGTTGCTCACCTATTATACATTGTAAACTATGCCATCATGACCTAAAGAGATGTTGGCTTGTCGCTAATGTTGGTGGTTGCTTCTAAAGCAAGGCACATAAAATCTACACCCTAAAAACCATGCCAAAGAAATTCCAAGAGCTTGAGAGAAAAGTAAAGGAGAAGAGATTTCATTCTTAAGCAAATTACTAAGTTAACAAACAAACCCAGATGATATTTTTACCACATACTCTGAAAAATCAAATAGAAGCTAACAATCAAATCACAGATTTAGAGAGAGAGAGAGAGAGAGAGAGAGGGTATTTATGTATGGTAAGTTCTTGCCTGGTGGCGAGTGAGGAGAGAAGCAGAGGGTCGAAGAGAAAAGGAATCCGAAGAAGGCGATAAAAGCTTGGTGAATGTGTGCGTTGCTCTCATCAACGTGCTCATATCTATGTATCTCTCACTCTTTGTGTGTCTCTCTGTCTCTAGCTGAAGAGCGGGCGAGTATGAATGTGAGTTTTGGTTTGCTAATATTGAGGTTGTTCTGACGCGTAGCTGAATCTATTTGACTATTTTTGTAGATACGGACAGGTACTTGGTACTTACCACACTCTGTGTTCGCTCTTTTTAGTCTATCTCATGATTCATTAATGGTGATAATTGTATTTTCATTTGATGATAACTTCCGCATAAGCTTGATAATCTGAAGGTTCAGATAGTTAGTTATTATCTTTTTTTTTTTAATATTTATAATTTAATTAATTAATTATTATATTTATATTTAAAAATAAAGTTAAAATCATAAATTGATAAAAAAAATTATAAAAAAACCTTTCCATTTTATAAAATTACTCCATGTTCTATAAAACTTCTTACTGCCTCGTGTATACAACCAAAAGTACCCTCATGTTCATATAAAATAAAATAAAAACCTAAAAAAAAAGTCTCATTGCACGTGGATGAGACTCTTTTTTTTTTCTTTTTTTTGAATTTAATATAATTTTTTAATTTGAATTTATCTATTATAAGTGAGATTACACGTGAAGGAAATTTTAAGAAACTAAAATTTAGAATTTGAAAATGAGTAAATTGTTGGGTTTAGTGTGTGTTAGTTTTTAGAAAAAAAAATGTATCAAATGTGCATGAGATATATTTAAATAGATAGTGTACTAACTTAAAAAAAAAAAAAAATTATCTAATAGTTTTTTTTTTTGAATTTTGTTGAATTATAAATTTAACCCTTTTTATTTTTTAAGAATAAAGATTATCTAATTAGATTAGAGATATTTTTGACATTTTTTGAAACTGTGACTAACTCTTTGAATCATTTTAATATATAGAGATGAATATATAGAGATATATTAAGATACATAGTATAATTTTTACATATTTAATTTTAATATTACTGATAGTCATTTTTATATTTTTTTAAGCTCTTTAAAAAGTCTTGTAAGAATATTATTAGGTAGAAAATATAAATTGTCAATTTTTTTTATTTTTTTTATGTTCATTAATTATAGACTCTTTTGTTTTCGAATGAAATAACTCACTTGGATGGATATTTATGATATGGTCCCACATTTTACTCCAAAATTGAAAAATAACTCTCTAAAAATAAATAATTTAGGACATTTGGTGCAAAATTGGACTTCAATTATAGAATCTAATTGAATTTTATCTAAGCTTTACCTATTAATCTATATATATATATATATATATATAGATTATCCAATTAAGGTAAGAAATTGTTATTTTGGTGTTTTAATATCTTTTGGTAATCTATTTTGCTTTAAGTAAGTCTACTTAATAATAATAATAATAATAATAATAATAATAATAAAAAAGCACAATTCTTTTCATAGCACTTTATCTGCAGATCTTTTCTTTTACAATTGTCTTTAAGTTTGCTATGAATCTTGTCAATCTCTGAAAGAAATTTTCACTGATTGTAGAGTTTTTCTAGAGCAATGAGCACATGTTGATAAATTTCTCCCAAGGAAGCTTGCTGCAAAGTTATTTTTTGGGGATTCATCATGCGGAGTGTTTCATCCCCTAATGGTTTTGGAAGGGAGTTGAGAAAGGTATGCTTGGCATTAACATCATCCATACCATTAAAAGAGTAGTATCTCCTTGACATTTTGCCAAAATGTTTCTCTAAATCTTTCCTTTGAAATGAGAAACATTTCATCAGCAAGAATTCTTCTCGTGCTACTTTCATACAATGGGTTACAGAACCAAGAAATTCATTATGGACATTCATGAAGAAATCTTCTAGTGTGTTGCATTGAGCTGCCTGTCTTTGCCTGTATTCTCCTAAATTATTATTATTATTATTGTACTTCCATTTTATTTTCATTTTTAAGCTTAGGCAAATGAGAACACAATCCTTTTATCGGTTTATTTTCCTAAATTTTTGTCTTGAATTTTCATGCTTAGCAACGGTAGAAATGGAAAATTTTTAACCAATCACAAATTTCCACTTCATGCTACAATCAATTCCAAAATATTATGTGGTACTTAGTGGGTCCCAATATTGTTATGAAAAGTTACTTAATAGTACAAATTACAAAGAATATCAAAGGAGGTGTTTTTATTAAGAAGAAAACCTTGAATTTTCATTAAAAATATTTAGTCATAATTGACAATAAGAACATCATAAAAGTGTGAAGAAACATCATTTATCTATACCAATAAACCTCTAAGATTCCATTCAAAGGTCACTAGACAGAGGCCTCGTCCAAAAAATTTATTTCCTCTCATTTTACTTGGCTACGAAAATAAATATTTTTAATTGATACATTGTAGGAAAAGTATTTCTTAAGAGATAAGACATAAGGGTATCAATAAATTAAGGACAAAACTTAGGAACAATATCTTAAGTGCTATTCCTTTGGTTCCTCACTTAAGTTTGAGTTATATGAGTACTTAACTAAATTATACACTTTTATCCCATGAGAAAAAACTTACATGACAGAATCTTAATAGGGGAACCTAAGGAACATCACCTAAGTACTGTACCTAAGTCTTGCTCATAAATTAATTCAAGTTACAATCTCTTTCTTCTCAACTAAATAAAAAATACATTTATATTTATTTCTCATCCTTCCAATTTTCTAACAAACACATGATAGAAAACTGAAATCTTACCCTTGTTGATTAGTTTACTTTAAAGGAGAGTTCATTTTTACATATGGCCCCAAGTTTAATTACTTGAGCATAAGTGCACCATCTAACACTTCCAAGTATTTCTAGATATTTTTTTCTTTCTATTTTTTTTTATTCATTTTATTCAAGTTGGTCAAGTTTTTACATGTTACTAAATTTTAAACATCGTTTCGGCAAAGTTTTGAATTACATCCCATTATAAAAGCTACTTGTAACTTGCAAGTTCAATTACTGAATTGTAAGCAATTAGGGATGGCAAAAAAACCCGACCCGATTTGACCTTAATGGGTCGGGTTTTACCTGACCCACGAAGCAAATGGGGCGGATTCGGGTTTTATAAACTTAACCTGTAGCGGGTTTGGGTCGAGTTTGGGTATTATGCATACCTAGCACAAACCCCGACCCGTATATATAATATTATTAAAAAAAAAAATTAAAAACCTAGGTATAAATACAACTCTATCACTTCTTAAAACATATCCTCAATTCTAATTTCTCATCTCTCAGCCACCTCTCTCTCCTTCACTCTTAGCCACCCTTCCCTCTCCCGCACTCTCTCTCTCTCACTTGCTGCCGCCGGTCCCTCCTCCACCTCACCGGTCTCGTCAGTCCCTGCCTCCCTCACCAAGCAATGAGGTGGCTCATCCACCTCGTCGTAGAGATTGCTAGCTTCTCCCTCACCACGGCACTTACTCTTCCATCTCACTACAGACGCTGCTCACTCCTCCAACTCACCGCAGACGCCACTCCTTCCTACTTACCTCTCTCACCTCACCTTGATTGGAAAAAGGAGGGATTTTTGTTAGTTTTTCGTGGTTCTACTTTGGAGTTTTTGAGGAGTTGAAATAGAGGTAGGCTTAGACTCTGGTTTGATCTGTATTTTTATTTTTATTTTTATGAAAGATCTAATCTGTATTTATATGGTCTTAAACTTTGATATGTTCGGAGTTTTTCATGGTTCTATTTTTGGAGTTTTGGATTGGTTGAAATTGAGGTAGGCTTAGACTCTGATTTGATCTGTATTTTTTTTGTTTTTTTGATGAAAGATTTTATCTATATTTATGGTCTTAGACTCTGATCTGTAGTATTGAGCAGAATAGTTGTGCTTTTACTTTGTTTTGCATGGTTCTTGGGATGGTTTCTGTTCTACACGGTTTAAAGATTCAAACTTTTTTTTTTTTATTGGGCCATGGATTAGGCCTGAGGTGGCGGGGCTCGTGGAGCCTGACGGGGTGGGTTTGGGGTTAGAAAAAAAACTCGTTTATTAAACAGGGCGAGTTCGGGTTTCGGAGTCAAGCTGTGGGTTGGGTTCGGGCATAAAGAAACCCGCCCTGTTGCCATTCCTATAAATAGGGATGGCAATTTTTGCCCAACCTGCGAGTACCTGGCTTGGTCCGACCCGATAAAGAATAAGGTCGGGTTTGGGTTTTAAAAAAAAACCTGAAACCCGGTCCAAGTTGGGTCTAGGTTTTATTAAAACCCAACCCAAACCCGAACCCGGACCCGACCCGGTTATATGCTTATATCCTAAATTACTAAAATACCCCTATGTGTGTGTGTGTGTGTGTGTATATATATATCTATTAACCCTAAAACTAAAAGTTCAGCTCACACTCACTCATAGCCGCCTCTCCCTCTCATGTCATTCGGACTCAGTTTCATCTCACAGCCACCTCTCTTCTCTCCCATTCTTACTCACTCTCAATCTCAATCTCACAATTCACAATTTGAGTCAGAGAAACTTCTTGCAGCTGCCTCTATGTGTCTAATATAATATTCCTGCAAATTCATCCATAGAAAGTTAGCAAAAATGCTAGTACAAACAAAACAAAGCCATCCAATTAAAAGCTAACCCCAATCTGCACCACTAGCAATAAATGGCATACTTGATAAGCTTCTGGACCCTCAGCATTAACACTAACACGAAAAACCACATATTGCATGTCTGTCAATGTGCAAACAGTATCAAAGAGAAGCTTTGGCCTATCTTTACTCTGGATAGTAACCACAGAGTAGTCTTTGTCATGCCAATTGACAACATTCACATTAGGTCTTTATTCTCATCCAAGGCATCATCGTCAACTCGTTCATAATCCCTATCATCAAACATCATCTGGTGAAGCCGTCTTGCAGTGTGTTTGATCCCATGAGACACCATAGTCTTAGCTTCACTGGATTTGCTGTTGCCCTTAAGTACATTGCCACCACCAACAACAATGGCGGACACAGCGATGCTATTACGTTCTTCTTCAGGTCTCATGGAATTCAGCCTCTCTTCAGGTCTCATTGGGCTTCAATTCTTTTTTTTTTTTTGGTTGGGCCACAATTTAGGCTGCCGCATGGGCCCAAATTTGGTTGGGCTAAACAGGGCCTGCGAGGTGGGTCTGGGCTCCGGAAAAAAAAAATCCATTTAATAATCAGGCCAGGTCTAGGCTTGCAAGTCCGGTCTGAGTATGTAAAAACCCGGCCCGTTGCCATTCCTACCTATAAGTAATTGCTGGTTTTTCTATAGTTACCTAAACCCATGGAAGCTAATTTCTTATCACATAACCCAATACAGATTAAATGCATGGTATAGTTTTAGGGATTAATTACCATTAAAATAAAATAAAATGCCTAATCCAAGTAGCTATCTTTTGGCATTTAATCTCTTCTTTTATTTCCCTCATATCCCTTTTCCACCTAAGTATTATAATGCTTCAAATACATAAAATTTTTAATTAATAAAGAGAGGCCTCTCTCTTCCTCATTTCATTCTCAGAAATTGTTAGGTTCTAAAGACTTAGGATATTATGTATTTAGAACTCTAATGTGTATTGTTGGCAAACCATGATCAAAACAAGATGTTTAGTCGTGTTTAGACTTGCTCAAAGTTGGTTCATTTATGTAAAGTTGGAACAAGTTGATGCAGAAATTAATATTGCTTCTCGGCCTGGTTCGATTGATCGAAGCTTAGGCTCGATCAATCGAAAATCAGGTCAAATGCATTTTTTTGCAGAATTCCAACTCAGCCTTAGTTTATTTAAAACGTTTAGGGTTTTGTGTTTTTGCCCTAGGTATATAAGGCAAACCCTAGCCACGTTTTAGTATTGCTCATATTGCTATTTGTGTAAATCTCTTGTGAGATCTATGAGGAGCTTTCCTTTACACAAGCTTAGGATTATCAAGAAGGAGATTTCTTCAAGAGCTTGATGATCATTCAGTTGCTGCCATAAGAACTTAAAGGAACAAAAGCGGGTGTGCTTGTACTTGCTGGAGAATCCAAGAAAGAAGGAGTCCGTGGTTTCAGAGCTTGCACATGGTCGTGTCAGTAAGTTTCTACTGGTGGGTAGCAATAGGATGTTAGTGGTCTAAGTCCTGTTGAACAACTTCGATTCTTTCATAGTGGATTCAGGTTTACCTTGAGGATAGCTAGGTTAAATCCTCCCCAGGTTTTTACCAGTTTGGTTTCCTAGGTGATCATATCATTGTGTTATTTATCTTTCCGCTACTTTGCATGATATAATTGTTTGATTGTGATAACCTAGATTTGGAATTTGGACTAAGTAACAACTTGGCTAATTACCTAGGTTAATCCAATTGTGTTTTTAAGGAGTCTAAAAACTATCAGAAATTAGAACCACTTTGACAACAATCATAGATAATTTTTTTACCCGACTAATTTGCCAACTATTTAAGAAAAAACTTTTTTAACATGGTTCCTTTTTCCTAAAACGGTTAAGGATGGTATATAAGAGGAACTCCCAAATATTTGTTCACTAGATGATGTTCACTGAAAAGACATCATGGGGTTTCTCATTACATTGCAACCTCATGTCTCGAATTTCTTCTGAATTACCAAACATTACAAACCAAATTCCAAAAATAGCACAACATTTTTTGAATTGCTACTTTGTAAGGGATCAGTGAAGAGATTCGCAATTGGCGAGCTATTTTAAATCACCCATTTTTGCTGCAACTAAATGAGCAGGGACGGAACCAGGATTCAAACTTTGGGGGGGGGGGGGCAAAGTTCTTTATTCAAGAATTTTAAAAAGTTGGAATATTAATACTAGAGGTTGACAACAATGCATTATTAGCATTACTTTCTTTTTGTATTTTTTATTTCCTTTTTTAAATCAATGATACATATTTATAATTAAGAGTTTTGTAAGGTAATTGGCAAATCTTGATAATTTCAAGGTCTGATTGAGGTTAGACCAATTCTTTATTCTATCCACACTATAATTTTTTTTTTTAAACCTATTTATTATTTTCACATAATTCAATACCTAGTAACTTCATAATGCTATATATAAAAGTTCAAATCCATGCCTAATATTACATTAATAAAACAACTAAAATAATGGTTAATCAACATCATGCACTAATATTCATTGAAAAAAAGGGTGAGACAGTTATTGGTGTCTTGGTTAAGGATTTTTTTTTTTTTTTTAATAATTACTTGGTTAAGGTTGAGGTAGCATAAATATGTGAGATTTTTTCCTTTAAAAAATTGTCATTTTGAAAAAGTAGCAAAAAATGAAATGAAAAAGAGTTTTGTTAAACAATCACTTGATAATGAACGGTAACTTTGAGCCTTCAACTAATTAAATAATAAATGGTTTCCCATCACTACATTTGTGGGGGAAGATCCACTCGCAGTCAGTTTGTTCGCTTTGGGGCCGAAGGACCCGCGCGACTTTGTTCTTTGCAAGCAACGTGAGCAGTTTTTGAGACTTGCTCCCACATCGAAGAAAGATGCACCCCACTCATGCCTTATAAGCCTTGGCTGAGGGCTCCCACATGTGTAGTGTAGTAGTGGTACACTCTTCGTGAAACGAGATTTTTTGTAGAATTTTCTAGTGACTATTCAGAAAGGTTGTAGAGGTTTCAAACCTTATTAATGGTCTTATGAAACGTTTTAACTCTCCATACGTGCCTTTTGATGAAATATAACCCTATGGGTATAAATAGAGGTTTGCGTTCACTTGAAAAAATAAATAATTCCACAAAATTGTAAGTCTAAGAGAAACACAAGAAATCTTGTGTTCATTCTCCAGAATTGCTATCTGTAGAACCCAACATCTTGGTTGTATCCTAAAGACAACTTTGCTCTAACCCTTTAGCAACAAAAGTGTGGGGGGGGGGGGAATATTGTCTTAGGAAAACGATATAATGTCTCCAAGTTATCTATTTTTTGTTTGTATTTTGTGTTAACATTGTTCTTCCATTATTACTTTGTGTAATATCCCCAACAGATCTTAGTGATGCGTTGCTACTAAACTAATTTTTAATATCTCAAAATGTTTATGTTTCTTTGCTCTAATTTATTTTACTTTTTCTTTATAATATATATATACAACATTCTCCAAAATTCTCCAATTCAAAATAAATAATATCTATATCATAATATAATAAATACTATCAATTACAACACTACAAATCATAGAAGCTTTCAACAAAAGGCTGAACTTAAACAATTCAAAAAATAACTAAGCAACATTCCCCAATTTTTTTTTTTTTTTTTTTTAAAAGGGAACATGTTGGACAAAAGTAAATGAGATTCTATTTTGAATAGAATTTCTATAACTAGTCTGTAGATAGTATTTCTTCATTCTGCATTAGCTAAATTTTTTTGGTACAAGCAGAAGGGTTCTGCTTGCCAGAAACCGCAGGTCGGATATTAACACAAGTGGAAGTAGCAGATCCACTTCCCATGTATGCGAGATCAATGTCAGCAACCACCACATATTGGCATGGTACACTCTTACTGCAAACAAGCTTCACAGCTTCCAATGTTGTAGAAGTTCCTGTAATGTTCTTGAAGCTAACATTGTTGATCTTAACATTAGAGGGAGACTGAAAACAAAACAAACAAACAAAAAATCCATCCAAGAATTTGATATTAGAATCTGTAATTTGTTTATCCTTTTTTTAACTTCTAACATCAAAATGTGTGTATATATTTGCGATATTTATAATAACCTCATTTGAGCATTGATTGTTTGGGCAGTAGTTTTGATCAATGAGGACAGGATTGCCAACATTGTCCATGATAACATTCTTGAAATGTATATCAGAAGCAGTCCTAGAAGGGGAAGTAGGCCATGTTTTGATTCTAACACCATTTTCTGTATTGCTAAGAGTGGCACCAATAACTCTGATTCCTGAAACAGGTTGTTCGTTTTCGTACCTTCCAAGACTTCCAATGCTGATGCCATGGCCAGGTCCACAAGTTACTTGCTTAATAGTAATATCTTGGGTTCCATCAACAATGGAGATGCAATCATCACCTGTTCCAATATTGGCATTGGTAATGTTGATCTGAGATGATCGTCCTGTGTGGATTCCATCAGTGTTGGGGCTATCTCTCGGTGCAGTTATGGTAACATGTTGGAATTGCAAGTTCTTGCATTCCAAAAGGTTGATATGGAAAAATTTGCTATCCTTTGATGTAATGTCTTGGACTATTGAATTAGTGATAAAGTTGAACCTTATATCCTGTTAATGATTACAAGTTAGATAAATTAAACACCAAATATGAATGCCCAAGTTTCATTTAAATATTCACCTGTCATATTTAGTAAAATGCTAACGATTCAAAAAAAAGGTACAAATTGGTTTGGTAATAAATTTTTTAGCATCATTAAATCAACATAATAAATAAGAAAAATTAAAAAATTATAAGAACAATTATCACATAACAACCTACAACCTATAATGTGTTAATGAACGTGGTTGGTACTACTTCAACAATGTCATCTTATATAAATAATTCTTATCTTAAACCACATTTGTCACAACTTGATGGCATGTGCGATTGTGATTGGTGAACTATCACTTTCAGATTTAACCATAATTTTTTCTCTATCACTCATAGTCGTATTAGTGTTGTGCACAAAATGTTATGTCCATACTCCATAGGCTTTCTCATATATAAATGTTGAATTACTTCTTTTGTGAGTTGTGACACATCACTTTATAAAATTTATGCCAAATCATTTATATTATCTTTAGCATTCTCAAACATATAAATGCTTGAATTGCTTTTTAGTAATGGATAAAGCTTGTAAAGTTGTAGTGACTATATATATATAAGTAGAAAATTATGAAAACTCTACAACTTTAAATAAGTTGAAGTCTTTTATTGGAATGGTGGACCACATCACTTGTCCACCATGAGGACCTCATAATTTCTCCTATATTTGAGCTACTATAATTTACTAATGCGTATTTATGATATATTTTTGCTAATTCACTAATGCTTGTTTATGATCTTTATTTGGAATGCTAAAAATGGAGCATATAAAGATGGAAAAAAGAGGAGAAAAATGGCATTTTTTTAATTAATTATTAGTGTATAACCACGTGTATATGCACAGGTATATTTAAAAACAATCACAAATATACACATATATGAGTTCAAATTATAATTAATATTAGAGTTACAATTGACACATTTTCTAAGTTATGAATTTTTTAAATTATGTAATAGTTTTTCCATTATATATATATATATATATAATTTTAAATCTAATAGATTTTGACTCTTCGGTTTTTACACCAAATAATTCACTTGTCCCAAAAATTACAAATTAGATAGGACATATGATGCATAATTAAACTTTAATTGAAATCCAATTTAAAATCAAATTGGATTTAGATTTTTCAATTTTTGCACCTAATAATTTACTTGATACAAAAATTTAAAAATTAGACGAGACAAGTGGCGTAAAATTGGACTCTTGTTTAGAATCTAATTGGACTTTTCTCTAAATTTTGGCTTTAACTATATATATATATATAGATTCATTCTCAAAAAAACAAAAACTATATATATAGACTATTATCACAATTATGATAGATTTTGTTTTCAGAAGAAGGATAGCTTTTCTTTCTTTCTTTTTTTTGGCCTCGTATTTTGACTTTGGATGAATTATATCAGTCCATAACTTTGAAAAAGAAAAAAGAAAAAGAAAAAAGGCCTTATATATATATATATATATATATGTGTGATTAAGTGCTTTTCTTGCTAGAGTATATTAATTATAATTTAGTGATTATGTTAATTATTATATTTTTTTTGATAATTACATAGTTGAGTGAGATTTTTTATTTTTTATTTTTTGAGAGTGAATTTGAACTCTAGAGATGTCAACTAATTTAGTTACAAGAGTCATAACATGATTTTGTTAATTATCATATAATGAGGATAATTATTTAATTAATATTTTTTTTATGTCCATTTTTTTAAATTTTCTTTCCTAAATGCAATTTCTTTCTTAATCAATTTGAATGTTGTGTGTTTGTAAATTTTATTTTGGACCTAAATGAGATTTTCTTCATATGCTCAAATACTTTATTTGATTTATTTGATTTATTATTATTATTATTTTTTTCAGTTTCTACATTGGGTGCTTGGCAAAGTGTTTATGTAGGCATGTGTTTCTAGGGTAGGTGTGTGAGCTTGAGTCTCTTTTCTTATTTTTATTTTTAAGGAGTTCACCAACCACTGGTTTTGTATTAGGTGTATTGGTCACCCATTTGTCTAACTTGTTTTAGTTAACTAATTAACTAAAAACTGATTCGGAGGTCTTTAAATTAATTAAGGTAAACCAACGTTTTGAAGAAAATATTTTGAACTCCAAAGTTCAGTTATGGGTGTGACATGTGTTAGGCCCCTCACACTGTCTATCCAAAATATAGTACCTCATTTTAATTTAATCTCAATGTTCATATTTTAGAAAGACAAATTGAACATTGGCATTTTGATTTTGATTTTGAAAATTTTTTGTACAAACTATTCGTATACATATGATGTGATTTTTTTTTTTTTTTTTTTTTACTTATAAAGTATCATGTGAATATTATTTACAATGAAATATATACAAGCAAAACATGGGAAAATATATAAATAACGTGTGAAAAACGTTTACTACATCGTAAGAAAATAATATATATATATATATATATATCGAGAGAGAGAGAGAGAGAGAGAGAGAGAGAGCTAGCATGTGACTATTTATTTACTATATATATTGCATGTGAATATCTATACAACATAAAAATAAAAAGAGAGTGTAGAAACAGTTACCTTAAGTAAATTTATTCTCCTAGTATCATTTTCATACATGAAACACAATAAACTAAAAGGGTTAGTGTAGGGGAGGGGGGATTTGTTAGCTTATCAATGGGCCATGGACAAACTTGTGAATTTCAAAGAGAATATCATAAACTTGGTTAATCCCATAAAATTGATAAACCAATTAATATAGGCCAAAATGCAAAACTCACCCTCTAAGTTTCACTATTTTTCATTTCAATCCCTTAAGTTTGTGTTTTGTGATTTTAGTCCTCTAAATCTCATTTTTTCTCAATTAAGTCATTTGTTAACAAACCGTTAATTGCCACCATTATCTACGGCAAAACAACACTGTTTTGTATTTTTTTCATTTAAAATTTTAATTTATTATTTATTTATTAATTTTAAGAAAGAAAGAGGGAGAAGTGAGGTGTAACAGTAGTTGGAGAAACAAATCGAATGAATGGCAGCATCGGTTGGGCCTGCGATGGATGCTTGCCTTGGTGGCATTGTTCTATCGCAGAGTGGAGCCACTTGTTAATTATGGTTGCTGTTGTATGATTTGTGGACCAAGAAGTTATGATGAACAACTCTGGGCTTTTTTTTTTTTTTTTTTTTTTTTTTCTTTTTCCCAGAGGATCAACAATGGTGTGTGATGGGTGTGGGTTTAAGTGGTTTGATACTTTGATAATAGTGACTGGGTTTTCAGTTTGGCTTAGAGTGTTGGGTTTTCTTGTGGGTATGAAATTTTCTAATGGGTTAATGATAAGTGCTGGCGAGGTTTTCAAAGCTGACAAAGTGGGTCTGATTGTTTTCCTTCTGTATAAAAATTAGACCCAGTTTAAGCTCAAACATATAGCCAAGTTGACGCTAGGGACGGAGCCAGATCTTGGAGTTAGGGGGGCGACTATTTTGCTAGCTGTGTGTGGCGGCTTTGGCCTTTGAGTCTACTGCTTTCTTACTAAGGATTTTTTATTTTTATTTTTTAAATGTGAAAAAGCAACATAATATTAATAGAAATCATAAACATTCTGGTACATTAGAGGCAATAACAGTTTCTAAGAACTGGGGGTTTCCTCAACCCATGCCACAAAATCACTAACAAATTGAGCATGTTGAGCTAAAATATGGGCAGGCTTGTTTCCTTCCCTCCTAATATGCGAAAAATCAAAAGAACGAAAAGATTAAAGGTGGAACAAAATGCCATTAAGAACATTAGCAACAGCAGAAGGGGCTTTGGAGGTTCCATGTAAATAGTTGTAGACTTGCAAACAATCTCCCTCAAATATAATATTCTCAATACCAACATCTCTTGCAAAAATCACAGTTGCTTTCATTGCCTTGGCTTCAACCTCAAGAGGACCCAAAGGAGCAAAAAAACATTGGCTTAAAGCTACGACAACCTAACCCTTATAATCACGAATAAGAACACCCATTCCAGCACTAGAAAGATTTTTAAAAACAGCTCCATCGACATTAGCTTTGTAGACACTCGGCCTAGGAGGTAACCAACTTGTTTGGGAATGACAAACAGAAGGTATTGGAGGGTCTTGAACAGCTTGAAACTCTGAGATAAACCTGGACGCTTCGAGGATCAAATTTTCCTTTTTCTTTGGCTCTTTGCCATGTCGAATACCATTTCTATTCCTCCATATATTCCATGCAATTGCCATGAACTGAGCAAGAGAAATAGCCGATGATCCCACATCACAACCCAACCTCCAAACCACATCAGTAAAATTCCAATGAAAATCCACCAACAAATTACAAGATTCCCACACAATCCTTGAAAAGTCACAAAATAGTAGCACGTGACTTGTCGTCTCACTACTCTGGCCACACTAGTCACAAACATCTGAACTGAGCACATGCTGATGGAAAAGGTTGGATTTTGTGGGTAGAATATTTTGACAAGCCCGCCAAACAAAGTTTTTAATTTTGTTCGGCACCTCAGCCAACCAAATAGTTTTCCGAAGCTTGCTTTGGCTAGCATTACTAGAAGTTCCTTCTTGCTCTGCCACTTTCATTTCCACAGCAATCCAATAAGCGCTTTTAACTGTAAAAGTACCATTAGGTGTGGCAGCCTGAACTAATTTATCTGGAGGCGTACGAGTACTCAAAGGAATACTTAGAATATTTTTAGCTTCAAAATTTAAGAATAATTCCCTTACAAGATTAGCCCTCCATAACCTGTGATCAGAGTCAATAAGAGTATCTAGTGTTGCATCTTCAGGGAGCAGAATTCTAGGTGATTCAACCCTATATGTAGACGGGGATGGAGTCCACTTATCCTTCCAAATACAAACCTTCTTACCATTTCCAATTTGCCAACACATCCCTTGCCGAATAATAGGTTGGGTTGCAAGAATGCTTTGCCAGACATAGGATGGATTTCTACCCTTGCGGGCATCCACAAAAGAAGTATTAGGGAAATACTTACTCTTGAAAACATGATAGAAGAGCGAGTTTGATTCATGTTGCATTCTCCATCCTTGCTTTTCTAGGAGAGCAAGATTAAAAGCTTTTAGATCCCTAAAACCCATGCCACCCTTAGCCTTTGGTCTACACAACTTGTTCCATTTCATCCACACCATTTTCTGCTCATCATGTTTCTGCCCCCACCAAAATTTGCTCACAATACTATTTAGGTCATCGCAAAGAGACTTTGGAAGGAGAAAACAACTCATTGTATGCATTGGTATTGCTTGGACAACTGCCTTTATAAGTACCTCTTTGCCAGCCATAGATAAAAACTTCTCTTTCCATCCAGAGAGTTTATTAGCTACTCTTTCCTTAAGTTGTTGGAAGATATTGCGTTTATTTTAGCCAACTAATGAAGGCAAACCCAAGTACTTCTCATGCTGACGAATAATATCCGCACCAAATCTCTGCTTAAGCTCCTCTTGGATCTCTGCTGGAGTATTGGGGCTGAAAAATAATGAGGTTTTTTGTCTATTTACTTGTTGACCTGTTACCCTTTCATAGACCATAAGCAGTCTTTGTATTTCATCACAATCAGCAGTGGTAGCATTACAGAACAATAAACTGTCATCAATAAAGAAAAGATGGGTGATGTGAGAGCTTCGCCTGAAACCTAAAGACCTCGAAGAGTTCCCATCTCAGCTGATTTGTGGACTAAAGATGAAAGACTTTTTGCACATAACAAAAACAAATATGGAGAGAGAGGATCCCCTTGACGCAAACCCCTAGTTGGGGTAATACGCCCTTGAGGGACACCATTAATGCGAATAGAGTATGTGACAGAAGTTACACAGCTCATAACCATCGAAATCCACCTAGAATGAAAATCAATTTTTGTCATGATTTTTTCTAAGCAACTCCATTCAACCCTATCAAAAGCTTTACTCATATTTGGTTTGAAAGCCATGGACCTTGTTTTCCCAATTTTCCATGCATTGCTCACCTGTTATACATTGTAAACTATGCCGTCATGACCTAAAGAGATGTTGGCTTGTCGCTAATGTTGGTGGTTGCTTCTAAAGCAAGGCACATAAAATCTACACCCTACAAACCATGCCAAAGAGATTCCAAGAGCTTGAGAGAAAAGTAAAGGTGAAGAGATTTCATTCTTAAGCTTTTTATTAGTTACACTAACACGAGGGTGTTTACACCCACATTATATCCTAATCATGTAACTTATATTTTACAAGAGTCAAGTTAATCTCATTTATATAGGCCAACTTGGTTGGGCGAGTCATACTTACGAATGGATTAAGACGTTAGAGTGAGAGTCTAGTGATCAATCCCTTCGTCTGTCTCAGAACAAAGATTTGATTTGTATGAGACAAATTAGTATCGGAGTTGTCAAAGACCATTTAGAACATTGGTTCAATTTCTAACCATAAGGTCCATAACCATGTGTGAGGAAGTTGTGGTACCATGAGATGTAGAACATCCACCATGAACACAAACGTTGGAATCTCCGTCGCTTTTGGTTTGGTACTCAGTTGTCAAAACTCTCCCAAATACGATTATAAAAACAAACCTCTCCCAACTACAATCGACCAGCTTCAAAAGTCAAAGCACTTTACCTCGTAACTCTCGCCGTGTCCAACCTTTTTCTTAACTCATAGTATATAAAAAGAGGAATGCAATTCTATATATTACTAAAAGCTGAAGCATAGCATTTAATGTTGCTGCTCTCACGTTGCGTCACATCAGCTGCCACCTCATTCTTTTTTTTTTCTTTTCTTTTTTAAAATATAATTTATCCTACAATTTTAAAATGGTTTTTACAATTTTTAGCTCTATAAATGCAACCCACTACTTATTTATTTACTTCCACTATCATCCTATAATAAATCCAGCCCACTACTTATTTATTTACTTCTACTATCACCCTATAATAAATCTAGCCCACTACCTATTTATTTTCTTCCACTGTCACTCTATAATAAATCTATATAATTAATCCAGTTCACTTCTTATTTATTTAGTTCCACTATCAAGCCCAAAGCCTTTTCAGTTTAGCTTTAGGATTTTGTGTAAGCCTTTTCAGCTTAAAGGAAGGAAAAAAAAAAAAGCCTTTTAAGGCTTTTTTTTTTTTTCAATTTTCTTATAATTTTTTTTAACATTTATTTTTTTTTAATATTTACACTTCTCCAACCTTTCTCTTTCCCTTACCATTTCATCTCCCCACTACTTCTTCAATCTTTCTCTCTCCCTTACCTTTTCATCTCCCCACTACCCTCTACATTAATATCATTCTTCCTCTTTCCCTTCATTTTCCTTTATTTTTGTCTCTTCTTATTCACATCCTCTTACTATAAATTTGTCACTATCTCTTCTATTCTATGCATAGTTTTCCCTCATAAAAAAAAAAAGGTTCCCTCTCTCTCTCTCTAAATTTTTTGGTGGATTTTATTTTTTATTTTTCTTGCATCTCTACTTTAGATTGATAATTTTCTATATTCTTTAAAACTCTATTTTGGGTTAATGCAATTTAGTTTTGTTTTTTAAATTGTTGTTGTAGTTGTTTTTTATTTTTTATTCTCTTTGATTGTTAAATGTTATCCTATTGCGTTCTAAAGAATTAAATATAGCATATAAAAATATAATATTATTCTATTAAATAGCATGATTTGAATAATTTGATATTTATTCTATTACATAGCATGATTTTTTATAGTACTCAATTTGGATGTTAAACTATGAGACTTTACTAATTTTTGTTTATTTTCTAATCCTTTGTGGTGGACAAAGTACTCTTAATATTTGTATTAGAAGTATTCTATAATTCCATTTATTTAAAGAAAAGCAAAGGTTAGTCGAACGAAAATAATCGGATAGGTGACAAATTTTAACTTTTGCAATTTTATTATTATTATTATTATTATTTTATAAAAATGCATGTATAGAAATTTAATTCTTAGATTTTGCTAATAATTGTTTATTTGATAATATGTTTTGGGCAGCCAAAATTATAATTTATACAAAGAAAATAACCTTAATAGATTATCAAAAACAAAATTTTATCCTAATATTGGTTCAATTAATCATTGTTAAGTTTTATTAATTTTTTTTAGTTTACATTTTTTTGGTGTTTTGGATTGTTCCTATATTACATTTATGATTGTTCCTATAATAAATAAAAATATAATTACGAAATACATTACTCATTATTAAATTAGTTTAAATTGTAAAAAAAAATTTAATAAAACCACTATAAAAATAATTATCACGAGCAACGTGCAGATTCACGGCTAGTAATAATAACAAATAGTAACACTTTCTCACGCACATACTTGCTACCATTTTCTCAACAAAACCAATGCCAATGGGAAACTAAGTCCATTACTAGTTTCATGCGTGTGAACTCAATAAAACCAGCCCCATAGCTAACATATGGTGATCTCACATTCACACGCATGGAATAACGTTGCACAATGACGCATGGCATGAATACCCAATATTTATAAGGTAGCATGAATGATCTGTCATATGAGCACGATTATCTGTAAAAATACAATGATGCATTATGTGCAATGTTGCTTTCAGGTGACATTGTCGGGACATTTATCAAACAAAAGATGCATAATGTATATCCGAGTGTACTTATGAAACTGTAGAAAATTGATTAATTATTTATTAAAGTAATTGGCAAGCCATTTTTTAACCTCAAATTCTCCAATCATTTTCTGAATTCCCCCCTATTTTCAACTCATATTTATCACCTTTTGATATATTTTTAGAGGATTCAAGCCTTGGGTGTCTAATTTTCACTCAAACTCATCAACCCATGCCTTCATCCCTTTATAAATAAAAGGTGTTTACGGTTCTAAACACAATTCTAGGGGATCTACAGAAAGTTTTCGATAAAGGTCATAAGGTAGTTGGTAATCCTTTTATTCAGTACACTGTTGGGTTTAGTGTGTGTTAGTTTTTAGAAAAAAAAAAATGTATCAAACGTGCATTAGATATATTTAAATAGATAGTGTACTAACTTAAAAAAAAAAAAAAAATTATCTAATAGTTTTTTTTTTTTTTTTTGAATTTTGTTGAATTACAAATTTGACCCTTTTTATTTTTTAAGAATAAAGATTATCTAATTAGATTAGAGATATTTTTGACATTTTTTGAAACCATGACTAACTTTCTGAATCATTTTAATATATAGAGATATATTAAGATGCATAGTATAATTTTTACATATATAATTTACATATTATTGATAGTCATTTTTATATTTTTTTAAGCTCTTTAAAAAGTCTTGTAAGAATATTATTAGGTAGAAAATAAAAATTGTCCATTTTTTTATTTTTTTTTATGTTCATTAATTATAGTCTCTTTGGTTTTTGAATGCAATAACTCACTTAGATGAATATTTATGATATGGTCCCACATTTTACTCCAAAATTAAGAAATAACTCTCTTTAAAAATAAATAATTTAAGACATATGGTGCAAAATTGGACTTCAATTATAGAATCTAATTGGATTTTGTCTAAGCTTTACCTATTAATATATATATAGATTATCCAATTAAGGTAAGAAATTGTTATTTTGGTGTTTTAATATCTTTTGGTAATCTATTCTGCTTTAAGTAAGTCTACTTAATAATAATAATAATAATAATAAAGCACAATTGTTTTCATAGCACTTTATCTGCAGATCTTTTCTTTTACAATTATCTTTAAGTTTGCTATGATTCTTGTCAATCTCTAAAAGAAACGTTCTTTGATTGTAGAGTTTTTCTAGAGCAATGAGCACATGCTGATAAATTTCTCCCAAGGAAGCTTGCTGCAAAGTTATTTTTTGGGGATTCATCATGCGGAGTGTTTCGTCCCCTAATGGTTCTGGAAGGGAGTTGAGAAAGGTATGCTTGGCATTAACATCATCCATACCATTAAAAGAGTAGTATCTCCTTGACATTCTGTCAAAATGTTTCTCTAAATCTTTCCTTTCAAATGAGCAACATTTCATCAGCAAGAATTCTTCTCGTGCTACTTCTATATAATGGGTTGCAGAACCAAGAAATTCATTATGTACAATCATGAAGAAATCTTCTAGTGTGTTGCATTGAGTTGTCTGGCTTTGCCTGTATTCTCCTAAATTATTATTATTATTGTAGGGTCCCAATTTGTAGCCCAAGCCCAAAACCTATGGAGTCTTGGCCCAATGTGCCCAATACAATGAATTTGTAGAGAATGGGTCAAAGAACTAGGTCCTAATGAGTTGAACAACGGCTAGTATTAAATTGCATGATGATCAAACACAAATAAAGGATGCTGATATCAATTGACTTTCAATTCGAGGAGGTCAGACTTGTATATAATGATCACTCTTGGATATCTGAATGATTTAGATTGCTATAATCTTTTTCTCTCTCTATTTTTCGATCCCCTTCTCATGGAGGGTCTCTTACTTTATATAGCTTATTTTGGGTCATCTTGATCCAACACTTGTTGATTATCTGAGTCCCTACTTGAGTGCTCGTCCCATCAAACACCCCTTTCAGCCTTCTGTGAGTTGTGGTAGCCAAGGCAATATTGTTCAAAGGTCTTCTCCACATAAATGCAGCCAAAAAAGTAGCTGCAATGCATTTAATGCGGTGGTAGTAGCTTTTCCTTAGATATTTTTGAGTTTCCTTCTTTCTCGTATGTTCATGAGACACATTCTTATCGCTAGAGCCTTTTGGAGGGTCACTCTAATTTCTAGAATACACACTTAGGCTACATTCGTCGTATCTGAGGAGGGATTCCTCCTCGGATCATCTTCCATTCATTCCCTACTTATGAGACTTTAACTTGGAATCCCTTAACAACTATTTGCTCCTTCTCAAACTTGTCAATGTCCCGGATAAAGCCCAAAGCCCAATATATGATCTTGGGCACTTACCCCTACAATAGCCCCTCAAAATTCCGGTTTTTCCCTCTTATTCGAGGAGGAAAAGTGGGGTTTTGATTTTGAAGGGATAAGACCCACTAATTCTTTGATTCACACGTGTGGGAATGCGGTTTTATGCACCTCATAATTGTCACTGACGCTTCGTAGCCCACGAGGCATTATTAATTACTCTAGGTGGCTTTATGTCTCTCGCATCCAAGGGTGAGGCACTAATCTAACGGTTGACATTTTTCCTAGAATTTTGAGTGAGAGTATTCCCACTTACTCTCTCCCTCTATATAAAGTCTTAAGGGAAACCATTTTCCTCTTTTCTTCAAAAACCTTCAAGTGCTCCAGAGAATTCCAGTGCCTCGTCTCACAAAACACTCTAAATTCCTAAGTCTCCACAGCTATTTCTTGTAAGAAGTTTTCGCGAATCTTTCTAAAAGTTTCAAAGATTTAGCATATGTGTTTCTGTAAGTCTCTCATTTCTTTATATTCTTCTTTTTTCTTCTCGGCCTTTTTCTTTTTATAAACCTTTCTCTGCGTCATTTCTGGTCACTTAGATGGGTAGGTTCAAGCACCTAGTAGATTCACCAGCCGTTATGGAGGGTTTTAGGGCTAGATACCATATCCCACAAGGAGTGGGTTTAGAATATTGTCCTCCAGACCGAATACTCACTAACAGAGAGATGGGTTAAGTCGTCATTCCCATGATTACTTTCATAGAGGGAGGAATAACGCTTCCCATGGGTAGGATAACCAGGGATTATTTGCTTAACCACAAATTGACCCCCCACTAGTGCGCCGCGAATATGTTCTGAGTTTTAGGGTGCGTAGATGCTCTAAACGACCAAATGAACCTCGGCCTCACATGGCACAACGATGCTTATTTGTACAAGTGTCACTCCCTTTCCGGGGGATATTATCTCAAATCTTGGTCCGACGAGGTGAGATTGATATCTTGCCTTCCTAAGTCCAACAAAGGCTTGAACGACGATTATTTGGTCGTTTCCGAGGAATGGCATGACGGTCTTCACTGCCCAGTTAGGGCAGGAACACCAGGTGGGGTACTCTAGGATCAGGTCCCTTGACTGAGATCTTAGTCTTCTGAGCTTTCCCTTTACTTGCTTTTAGTTTTTTTTTTCTCGGATTAATCACAATTTCCCTTTCGGATGTTTTGCAAATAAAGATCACATCACTCTGAAGATCAGTTTGGTCAATGTTCAAGCTCTTAATTACCTCCTAAGGTCAGAGATTTTCATGAGTAAAGATGGACAGTTGCGGGCTGTTCATCTGATTTTGGACTACGAGTCGTTGTCTCGCATCTTCCAGGACGTAGGCCAGGCAATAAGGGCCAGGAGTCCCAGATTGGCTTGGATTGACGTCTCCAAGCCGGGATTTTTAGCTTGGAGAGACCTCCCACTTGTTTAGCGCCCCATTCAGCGTGTTCTTCAAGGGGCAGCTACTCCAAGAGAGGAGATATATTCTACTCACTCATCCTTCGAAGCTGAGATTAATCAATTTCACTTTAATGAGGAAGGTAAAGTGTCACAAGGCCAGTAGAGCTCTCGGACTCTGACGCTGATCTTGACCGATTCTCTGCGGCACATTCTCCGAGGTTGATAGTTGCTCAGATCGGATACCAGCTAAGAAGTCGAAGAAGAAGGCATGGATTTGAAGCAAAGGTCCAGCTTAAAGGGCCTGATGGCCAATAGGAACAAGGGACAAACCGCCAGAGATGTCCCCAAGGTACAAGTTCCTCCTAGCCTTCCTCATCCTTCCCTGCCTTCCACTGACCTCGGGTTACAGGCCAATCCGAATCTGAGGAGGAAAAGGACAGTTGATGATTTGGAGGAGGGCGAGGTCAGTCCTCAAAAGGGGGTCAAACAGCAGAAGAAGACCAGAGAGCCTAAGGATAAGAGGGCCAAGTCCGTGGACAGCCAGGATGAGGCTGTAGTGCGATGAGGGCAGCGTACTTGGTCCCCTCGACTCGAGATAGATGGTGCTCCCATTTCTTGGGACGCCACGATTTGGGAGTCTTAAAGGGGATAGGCTACATACCTCACCGAGGCCTTACAGTAGCCCCTTCTCCTCCCCCGAGATATGGATGGGCTCAGGAATACCAGGCAGTCGAACCTCTTCATGTCGTTGAAGAGGGACCTTGTGATGGTAAATCAAACAACATCCTTCTTCATATAAATTTTAGATTCTATGTTCATTCACATATTGCATATATTTTAATAACCCTTTCGCTACATTTATGTAGGTTACTCAACAAATTTATGTGGCTGAGGAGTGGGTTAGGAATGCCCACGATGAGGTGAGTGCTGCTCAGGTTCAGTCCTGCCTTGAGGCTGAAAAAGCTGTCAGAGTCCTTAGGCAGGAAAAGGAGAGCTTCTTCGAGAAGGTTAAAGAGGCTATCCAAGCTCGCGATAGTGCCGAGGCGGGCCTGAAGACCACTGGAAGGTAGGCCGAGGATATGTGCCAGAAGCTGCACGTAACAGAGATAAATATGGCCACCGAAAAGCAATTAGTCTTAGATCTCAAGGCGCAGCTGCAAAAAGCCAAGGAGGTAGCTCGGGTGGCCAGGGAAGCAGTTGAGGCCGCGATGAAGGCATCCTATGAGCATGGGGTGCTGGACATGGAGAACAGGCTGACAGAGGAGGTGGTTGTAGTTTGTAGGGATTACTGCACCGAGTCCTAGGGAGTGGCGATGGACCGGGCGAGAGTCCCTGCAAATTTCGAGCTAAGGAGGGCTGAGAATATCTTCTTCCCAGAGGATATTCGAGAGATTCCTGAGTCGGACCCTCCTTCTGAGAAGCTCCTTTCTACCCAGGCCCCCCTTCCTAACATCGACGTTCCTGAGGGGGCAAGAGTGGATAAGGAAGCTCAACCACCAACGAAGGATAAGCCTTCCGAAGACTCCCTCACAATCAGGGATGTAGTCTCGCAGGCCGAGAATGCGGAGTCTAAGTCCAAAGCCGATGGTGCTCATTTCGAGGCTACTGATCCTAAGAAAGATCCCCTCAAAGACAAGGCCTAGAATTCTAGATATAGGATTTTCTTTTGTAGCTCTCTTTTTTCTTTCCATTCTTGTGGCTTCTGCCACTACTTGTAATATAATTTCTTTTAAATTAATGAATGAACTTTTTTTTCTATTCCTTGGGTCTTTGCTTTCATTGCTTCCATTTTTATTGTTATTGCAAACAAGCTTGAACTGTTGTTGCTTCATTTCCAACAGTAATTCATTGTTGGCATTTCAAGAAATCTAACTAAGTACAAGCAAGATAGAGTTATTTTACGTTTCTAATACGAATTAACTCTTACGTAGTGAATGTTGAATCTGAAGGTAATAAGTAACATACCTTATAACTTAATTTCTATTTAACGTTTATAATGGTGTTCTTGAGTGTCAAAAGTAGTTAATTTCCCCCTAAGCCTGTGGTTCGAGGAGCCATGCAAGGCTTAGATTCTATTTAACACTTGAGTAGGTGTCAAAAGTTATTAATTTCCCCTAAGCCTATGGTCCAAGGAGCCATGCAAGGCTTAGGTTCTGTTTAACACTTGAGTAGATGTCAAAAGTTATTAATTTCCCTAAACCTGTGGTCCAAGGAGCCATGCAGAGTTTAGGTTCTGTTTAACACTTGAATAGATTGAGAGACAAGAAGCACGATGCCTTTATACAACAAAAGAACTTATTGAGAAAGGAAATTTTCATTAATAATAGTACATTTTCAGGTTGTTTTCATTTCAAGGGTGTGGTATTACATGCTCATCTAAATCTTCTAGAAAATATGCCCCTATACCAGGCACTGAGGTAATGCGATATGGTCCTTCCTAATTGGGTCATAGCTTTCCCCATGCTGGGTTTTTTGCAATGCCTAGAACTTTCCTCAACACTAAGTCACCAGGCACTAGTGGCCTTAGCTTTACTTTGGCATCATAACCTTGCTTGAGTTTGTGTTGGTAGTACGCCAATTGGACCATTGCTCTTTCTCTTCTTTCTTCAATAAGATCTAAGCTTTTCTCTAGTAGCTCATTATTGCTGCTTGGACAGAATGAGCTGGTCTTTAGCGTTGCAAAGCCCGTTTCTAGAGGAATAACAGCCTCAGCCCCATAAGTCATCGAAAAGGGGGTCTCTCCTGTTGATCTGCGAGGTGTGGTTCGATACGTCTACAGGACATGTGGCAGTTCTTCCACCTATCTTCCCTTCGCGTCATCTAACCTTTTCTTAAGTTCGTTCACTATGACCTTGTTAAAAACCTCGGCTTGCCCATTCTCCTGGGGGTAGGCTAAGGTAGAATATCTATTCGTAATTCCCAATTTGCAACAGTACCTCCTGAAGGCCTTACTATCGAACTAAAGACCATTGTCTGAGATGAGGGAGTGAGGGATCCCAAACCGGGTAACAATGTTTTTCTAGACGAAATTTTTGGCATCCACATCTCTGATGTTTGCTAAAGGTTCAGTTTCAACCCATTTAGTAAAGTAGTTAGTGCCGATGAGCAGATACCTTTTGTTCCCTACTGCCTTGGGAAAAGGTTCGACGATATCCAAGCCCCACTAAGCAAATGACCAAGGGCTGGACAGTGGATTAAGGGTCTCTCCTGGTTGATGTATGTTTGGTGCAAATCTCTGACATTGGTCACACTTCTTCACATATTCATATGCTTTTTTCTGCATGTTTGGCCACTAGAAGCCTTGGGTGATGGCCTTATGAGATAAGGACCTACCTCCTGTGTGCCTTCCACAAATCCCTTCGTGTAATTCCTCAAGAATTATTTCTGAGGTCTTAGGGTGTACTCAGAGCAAGTATGGTTTAGAAAATGAACGTTTATACAGCTTCTGGTCCTCAGATAGCCAGAACCGAGAAGTTTTTCTCCGTATCTTATCAGCCTCGGTCTTCTCCTCGGGCAAGATGTCTTCCTTCAAAAACAGTACTAGAGGGTCCATCTAGCTAGGTCCTACTCTGACCTGGTGGATATGGATCACTTCTCTCTTCATCACTGAAGGTTTGTATAAATCTTCCACAAGGATGACTCGGGGTAAACTTTGAGCCGAGGAGGTAGCAAGCGTGGTCAAGGAGTCGACATGTGTGTTTCCACTTCTAGGGATATGCAGTAAGCTAAAAGAATCGAAACGTGACTATAGGTGTTTAACTTGGTCCAAGTATCCTTGCATTCTTTCGTCTCTTGCTTCTAATTCCCCATTCACTTGGCCAACGACCAGTCTTGAGTTCGAGAACATGTTTACTGCTTTTCCACCCAGTTTCTGAACCATAGACATCCCCTCCAATAGGGCCTTATATTCAGCCTCATTATTCGTGGCCAAGAAACCCAATCTTAGTGATTTTTCAATGGTAATCTTTTCAGGAGAAATCAAAACTAGCCCCACTTCAAAGCCGGTTCGCTGCGCCATCAACATATACTTTCCAGCATGTGGGCCCTTGTAGAGAGATTGCGCCAATTGATTTTTCATCCATGTCTTGCGTCTCTGCTTCTTCTTCTAATAAGGGTTCAGCGAATTCAGTCACCAAATCCGCGATGACTTGGTCCTTGACGGAGGTATGAGGCATGTACTTGATGTCAAAAGCCTCTAGAATCGTGCCCCACTTAGCAACTCTCCCTATATAATCAGCACTCTAAAGTATGGACCTAAGCGGAAGCTAGGCTAGAACGATAACTGTGTGTGCCTGGAAGTAATGGAAAAGCTTTCGTGTAGCTTGAACCACCGCTAGGATGGCCTTTTCTAGTGGCAAGTAACGGATCTCAACTTCATGCAATGATTTGCTCATATAATAAACTAGTTGTTGTACGCCATCGTCCACTCATATTAGCACTAGGCTTACTGCATGAGGGGCCACAGCGATGTAGGTGAACAAGACTTCATCGGACTCGGGACTAGACATGATTGGTGGCCGGGATAGATATTCTTTAAGTTGTTGGAAGGCCAAAACACATTTCTCGGTCCATTCAAATCCCTTCCATTTATTCATCAAGAGGAAGAAGGGTCTGCACCTATCTACCGACCGAGAAATAAAACAGTTTAAAGTAGCAATCATTTCGGTAAGCCTTTGGACCTCCTTGGGATTCCGAGGTGGTTGTAGACTGTTGATAGCCTTGATTTGATCGGGATTGACCTCGATTCCCCTATGGGTCACCATATAGCCCAAGAATTTGCCTGATACTACCCCAAATGAACATTTTAAAGCATTAAGACGCAACTTGTGTCTCCTTAAAATTTCAAAGATGTCTTCGAGGTCTCTCACGTGCTCGGATACCACCTTTCTCTTTACCACCATGTCATCTATATAGACTTCAATACTCTTGCCCAACTACGGCTCAAACATTCTGGTCATCATCCTCTGGTAGATGGACCCTGCGTTTTTCAAACCAAAAGGCATCACCTTGTAATGGTAGTTTCCAATGGGGGTGACAAAAGCAGTTTTCTCTTGGTCATCCACGACCAGTGGTATCTGATGATATCCTTGAAAGGCGTCTAAGAAGCTCATCTGAGGATGGCCTGCGGTTGCAT
The DNA here is from genome assembly GCF_001633185.2 of Quercus lobata. NCBI lineage: Eukaryota > Viridiplantae > Streptophyta > Magnoliopsida > Fagales > Fagaceae > Quercus > Quercus lobata. The sequence goes on along the minus strand of NC_044907.1, from coordinate 93,924,782 downwards.
CTACCAACCGATCTATCCGAGGCATAGGGAACAGATCTTTTGGGCAGGCTTTATTCAGATCCGTGAAGTCTACACAGACTCGCCACTTTCCGCTCTTCTTCTTTACCACTACGGTATTGGCTAACCACTCAGGGTAAAAAACTTCCTTGATAGCCCCTGCTCTTTTAATCTTCATCACCTCGTCCCTAACAGCGTTAGCATGCTCCTTCGACGGGCGCCGAGGTGGTTGCTTCTTGGGAGTAATGGATGGGTTAGCATTTAGATGGTGGCATATGAAGTTCGGATTAACCCCTGGGGCCTCGTAGGCATCCCACGCAAATACATCCACGTTTTCTCTGAGAAACCCAATTAGCTCTTCTCTCTCTTGGGGAGGTAGTTCCGAGTCGACTTGAAAGAACCTTTTCGAATCATTGCCAACAGCAACCTTTTCTAGGTCCTCGCACTTTGCTTCCTTGGTTGATCCATTACCGGGCAATGCCGGGGTTGTTGATTGCTATAATCCCCTTTTAACGGAGGCAAAGGACTCAGCATTGGATCGGTTTGAGATGGTAGCCACCATGCACTGTCTGGCCATGGACTGATTCCCCACAATCTCTTTAACCTAGCCTTCCGACAGATACTTCACCTTCTGGTGCAGGGTAGAAGAGACAGCTCTTAAGGCATGAAGCTAAGGTTTAGCCACAATAGTTATGTAGGGTGAATAAGCGTCAACTACAATGAAATCCACCTCCACCACGTTCGAATCGGCTTGTATGGGTAGTCTAATCTAGCCTCTTGGAGTAACGGTCTTTCCCTCGAAACTTACTAGAGGGGAATCATACGACGTTAGGTCCTCGGGTTTTAAGTTCAGCCCCTTGTACAGGTTGGGATACATTACTTCCACAGCACTACCCTGATCAACCAGCACTCTCTTCACATCATATCCTCCTATCCTGAGTGTGACTACTAGAACATCATCATGGGGTTAGATGGTTCCGATCTTATCTTCGTCCAAGAAGCCCAGCACCGGTGAGGCTTCCTTCTTGGCTTTTTTGCACTCCCGATTGTTGTCCTTGGTGGATAGCCAAACCACAGACATCACTCTAGAAGGACAAGAGTCGATTCTTCCCGGAGCAGCAAGAATGACATTTATCATGCCTATAGGAGGTCTTAAGGAGGTGTCTCTCCGGGACTCCGGATTTGCCTGTCCTTGTTGACCACTAGAATGATGCAGGAGGTGCCTTAATTTTCCCTCTCGGACCAGCTGGTCCAAGTGATTCCTTAAATTCCTGCAGTCCTCGGTGGTGTGCCCTGGTTCTTGGTGGTATTGGCAATATAGGTTTTGGTTGCACTTCATGGGGTCTCCTGCCATCTTATTTAGCCATTTGAAGAATGACTCGTTCTTGATCTTCTCCAAAACCTGATGCACTAGATCTCGGAACACAGCATTGATTGTTTGCATTGGATCTTGGATTATCCTGCAAAGTCTCTCCTTGGTTGGTTGTTGTTATTAAATCAGTCTAACCTAAAGTCCCTCCTCTCCTGAGGGACAATCTTTGCTTTACCTTTACCCAATTGCTGGTCTTCTTCAACCCTTTTATACTTGTCAATCTGGTCCATGAGCTGGCACAAGCTAGTGACAGGCTTTCCTGTTAAAAACTTTCTTAAACCATGCTCGGTTGGGAGACCACTCTTAAAGGTATTGATGGCAACGTCATCAAAGTTACCCTCTATCTTGTTGTACATGTCCTAGTATCTGTCCGAGTATGCTTTCAGGGTCTCCTTTTCTCGCATGGACAAAGACAGTAGAGAATTCAAGGGCCGAGGAACCCTGCTACACGTGATGAAGTGAGAGCCAAAGGCCTGGGTTAGCTGCTTAAAGGAACCTACGGAATTTGGCCTCAAGCCATCAAACCATCTCATTGCCACTGGTCCCAAGCTAGACAGAAATACTTTGCACATCAAAGCCTCGTCTTTGGAATGGACGACCATCCTCTAGTTAAATTGGCTTACATGCTCTACAAGGTTCGTTCGACCATTGTACATGGTGAATGTAGGTTGATAGAATCGCTGAGGGAGCTTAGCCCCTTCTATCTTACATGTGAAGGGTGACTTAGAGACCCGATCTAACGCCTTGCTCATGGCGTCGTTTACTAGGCCTTTACGAGATAGACTTTTATGTCTGCGTTTATGGTGGTGCTCTTCCTCATAAGAAAAGGTCTCACTCATTGGGATTCTTGACCTTTGCCTATAATTGTCGTCCCCTTCATCATTAGAGGACGTATCTAAACTGGAAGGGGACTGCTTCCATTGCGCACGACGTAGTTTCTTTTTTAAGTCGTCGATCTCCTACTGGAAGGCTTTATTACCGTCTTGCCTTTGGGACACGTGACTTCCCGCCCTAGAATGGCTTCTGCTTGTATGGGTAGTGCACACACTACCCTCTTGATACCTGTCCCGATCTCTTTCCCGTTCAAGATTAAGAAAGTTGTCCTGCCGTTGAGAACCTGCAGGCTTCGTTTAGTGTGGACCTGATCCCTCCATGTTTAACCGTTGCACTCACTGATGTACAAGTTCTTCCCACAGACGGTGCCAATTGTAAGGTCCCAATTTGCAGTCCAAGTCCAAAATGTATGGAATCTTGGCCCAATGTGCCCAATACAATGAATTTGTAGAGAATGGGTCAAAGAATTAGGTCCTAATGAGTTGAACAACGGCTAGTATTGAATTGCATGACGATCAAACACAAATAAAGGACGCTGATATCAATTGACTTTTAGTCTGAGGAGGTCAGACCTGTATATAATGATTACTCTTGGATATCTGAATGATTTAGATTGCTATAATCTTTTTCTCTCTCTATTTTCCGATCCCCTTCTCATGGAGGGTCTCTCACATTATATAGCTTCTTTTGAGTCATCTTGATCCTACACTTGTTGATCATCTGAGTCCCTACTTGAGTGCCCGTCCCATCAGACACCCCTTTCAGCCTTCTGTGAGTTGTGGTAGCCAAAGCAGCACTGTTCAGAGGTTTTCTCCACATAAATGAGGCCAGAAAAGTAGCTGCGATACATTTAATGCGGTATTAGCAGTTTTTCCTTAGATATTTTTGAGTTTCCTTCTTTCTCGTATTTTCATGAGACACATTCCTATCACTAGAGCCTTTTGGAGGGTCACTCTAATTGCTAGAATACACACTTGGGCTACATTCGTCGTATCCGAGGAAGGATTCCTCCTCAGATCATCTTCCATTCATTTCCTGCTTATGAGACTTTAACTAAGAATCCCTTAACAACTATTTGCTCCTCCTCGGACTTGTCAATGTGCCGAATAAAACCCAAAGCCCAATATATGATCTTGGGCCCTTACCCCTACAATTATTATTATTATTATTGTTATTGTTGTTGTTGTAGTTCCATTTTATTTTCATTTTTAAGCTTAGGCAAATGAGTACACAATCCTTTTATCGGTTTATTTTCCTAAATTTTTGTTTTGAATTTTCATGCTTAGCAACGGTAGAAATGGAAAATTTTTTACCAATTGCAAATTTCCACTTCATGCTACAATCAATTCCAAAATATTATGTGGTACTTAGTGGGTCCCAATATTGTTATGAAAAGTTACTTAACAGTACAAATTACAAAGAATATCAACGGAGGTGTTTTTTTTTTAAGAAGAAAACCTTGAATTTTCATTAAAAAAATTTAGTCATGATTGACAATAAGAACATCATTAAAGTGTGAAGAAACATCATTTATCTATACCAATAAACCTCTAAGATTCCATTCAAAGTTCACTAGACAGAGGCCTCGTCCAAAAAATATATTTCCTCTCATTTTACTTGGCTACGAAAATAAATATTTTTAATTGATATATTATAGGAAAATATTTCTTAAGAGATAAGACATAAGAGTATCAATAAATTAAGGACAAAACTTAGGAACAATACCTTAAGTGCTATTCCTTAGGTTCCTCACTTAAGATTAAGCCATATGGCTACTTATCAAAATTATACACTTCTATTCCATGAGAAAAAATTCACATGACAAAATCTTAATAGGAGAACCTAAGAAACAACACCTAAGTATTGTACCTAAGTCTTGCCCATAAATTAATACAAGTTACAATCTCTTTCTTCTTAACTAAATAAAAAGTACATTTATATTTATTTCTCATCCTTCCAATTTTCTAACAAACACATGACAGAAAACTGAAATCTTACCCTTGTTGATTAGTTTACTTTAAAGGAGCGTTCATTTTTATATATGGCCCCAAGTTTAATTACATGAGCATAAGTGCACCATCTAACACTTCCAAGTATTTCTAGATATTTTTTCTTTCTATTTTTTTTTAATCATTTTATTCAAGTTGGCCAAGTTTTTACATGTTACTAAATTTTAAACATCGTTTCGGCAAAGTTTTGAATTACATCCCATTATAAAAGCTACTTGTAACTTGCTAGTTCAATTACTGAATTGTAAGCAATTAGGGATGGCAAAAAAACTCCAACCCAGTCCAACCCTAATGGGTCGGGTTTTACCCAACCCACGAAGCAAATGGGGCAGATTCGAGTTTTATAAACTTAACCTGTAGCGGGTTCGGGTTGGGTTTAGGTATTATGCATACCCGGCCCAAACCCGAGTTGTATATATAATATTATTAAAAAAAATTAAAAACCTAGGTATAAATACTTCTCTATCACTTCTAAAAACATTTCCTTAACCCTAATTTCTCACCTCTCAACTGCCTCTCTCTTTTTCACTCTTAGACACTCCTCCCTCTCCCTCACTCTCTTTCTCTCACTTACTACCACCGGTCCTTCCTCCACCTCACCGGTCTCGTCGGTCCCTGCCTCCCTCACCAAGTGGCGAGGTGGTTCATCCACCTCACCGTAGAGATTGCTAGCTCCTCCCTCACCACGCCGCTTACTCCTCCATCTTGCCATAGATGCTGCTCACTCCTCCACCTCACCGTAGACACCACTCCTTCCTCCTTACCTCTCTCACCTCGCCTTCATTGGAAAAATGAGGGATTTTTGTTGGTTTTTCGTGGTTCTATTTTGGAGTTTTGGAGGAGTTGAAATAGAGGTAGGCTCAAACTCTAATCTGATCTGTATTTTTTTTTTTTAATTTTTTTTTATGAAAGATCTTATCTGTATTAATGGTCTTAAACTTTGATATGTTGGGGGGTTTTTCATGGTTTTGTTTTTGGAGTTTTGGAGGGGTTGAAATAGAGGTAGGCTTAGACTTTGATTTGATCTGTATTATTGAGCAGAATATTTGTGCTTTTTACTTTGTTTTGCATGGTTCTTGTGATGGTTTCTATTCTACACGGTTTAAAGATTCAAACAAATATTTTTTTTATTGGGCCATGGATTAGGCCTTAGGTGGCGGGGCCCGTGGAGCTTGACCGGGTGGGTTTGGGGTTAGAAAAAAAACCCGTTTATTAAATGGGATGGGTTCGAGTTTCAGAGTCAGGTTGCGGGTCAAATTTGGGCATAAAGAAACCCGCCCCAAACTCGACCCATTGCCATTCCTATAAGTAGGGATGGCAATTTTTGCTCGACCCACGGGTACCTAGCCTGGCTCGACCTAATGGGTCGGGTTTTACCTAACTCAGTAAAGAATAAGGTCGGGTTTGGGTTTTTTAAAAAAAAACCCCGAAACGAGTCCGAGCCGAGTTCGGGTTTTATTAAAACCCGGCCCGAACCCGGACTCAGACCCGACCTAGTTATATACTTATATCCTAAATTACTAAAATATCCCTATATGTGTGTGTATATATAAATATATATATATATATATATATATATTGACCCTAAAACTAAAATTTCAGCTCATACTCACTCACAGCCGCCTCCCCCTCTCATCTCACTCGGACTCAATTTCATCTCACAGCCACCTCTCTTCTCTCCCACTCTCACTCACTCTCAATCTCACAATTCACAATCTGAGTCAAAGAAACTTCTTGCAGCTGCCTCTATGTGTCTAATTTACTATTCCTACAAATTCATCCATAGAAAGTTAGCAAAAATGCTAGTACAAACAACACAAAGCCAGCCAATTAAAAGCTAACCCCATTATGCACCACCAGCAATAAATGGCATACCTGATAAGCTTCTGGACCCTCAGCATTAACACTAGCATGAAAAACCACATATTGCATGTCTGTCAATGTGCAAACAGTATCAAAGAGAAGCTTTGGCCTATCTTTACTCTAGATAGTAACCACAAAGTAGTCTTTGTCGTGCCAATTGACAACATTCACATTAGGTCTTTTGTTCTCATCCAAGGCATCATCGTCAACTCGTTCATAATCCCTACCATCAAACATCATCTGATGAAGCCGTCTCGCAGTGTGTTTGATCCCATGAGACACCATAGTCTTAGCTTCACTGGATTTGCTGTTGCCTTAAGTACATTCCCACTACCAACAATAACAATGGCGGACACAGCAATGCCGTTGAGTTCTTCTTCAGGTCTCGTGGCATTCAACCTCTCTTCAAGTCTTGTTGGGCTTCAATTCTTTTTTTGTTCTTTTTTGGTTGGGCCACAATTTGGGCCCCTGCATGGGCCCAAATTTGGTTGGGCTAAAAGGGGCTCGCGAGGCTCTGTGAGCGGATCTAGGCTTCGAAAAAAAATTCATTTAATAATCGGGCAAGGTTCGGGCCAGCAAGTCGGGTCCAAGTATGAAAAAACCCAGCTTGAACCCGGCCCATTGCCATTCCTACCTATAAGCAATTGCTGGTTTTTCTATAGTTACCTAAATCCATGGAAGCTAATTTCTTATCACACAACCCAATATTGATTAAATGCATGGTATAGTTTTAGGGATTAATTACCATTAAAATAAAATAAAATGCCTAATCCAAGTAGCTATCTTTTGGCATTTAATCTCTTCTTTTATTTCCCTCATATCCCTTTTCCACCTAAGTATTATAATGCTTCAAATACATAAATATTTATAATTAATAAAGAGAGGCCTCTCTCCTCCTTGTTTCATTCTCAGAAATTAGAATCACTTTGACAACAATCATAGATAATTTTTTTACTCAACTAATTTGCCAACTATGTAAGAAACAACTTTTTTAACATGGTTCCTTTCTCCTAAAACGGTTAAGGATGGTATATAAGAGGAACTCCCAAATATTTGTTCACTAGATGATGTTCACTGAAAAGACATCAAGGGGTTTCTCATTACATTGCAACCTCATGTCTCAGATTTCTTCTGAATTACCAAACATTACAAATTAAATTCCAAAAATAGCACAACATTTTTTGAATTGCTGCTTTGTAAGGGATCATGTGAAGAGATTCACAATTGGCGAGCTATTTTAAATCACCCATTTTTGCTGCAACTAAATGAGCAGGGACAGAACCAGGATTCAAACTTAGGGGGGGCCAAAGTTCTTTATTCAAGAATTTTAAAAAGTTGGAATATTAATACTAGAGGTTGACAACAATGCATTATTAGTATTATTTTCTTTCTGTATTTTTTATTTTCTTTTTTTTAAAATCAATGATAGATATTTATAATTAAGAGTTCTGTAAGTTAATTGGCAAATCTTGATAATTTCAAGGTCTAATTGAGGTTAGACCAATTCTTTATTCTATCCACATTATAATTTTTTTTTTAAACCTATTTATTATTTTCACATAATTCTATACCTAATAACTTCATAATGCTATATATAAAAGATTCAAAAAAAATAATAATAATACAAAAACTATAGTTAAAAGTTCAAATCCATGTCCAATATTACATTAATAAAACAACTAAGATAATGGTTAATCAACATCATGCACTAATTTTCAATAAAAAAAGGGTGAGACAGTTATTGGTGTCTTGGTTAAGGATTTTTTTTTTTTATTTTAATAATTACTTGGTTAAGGTTGAGGTAGCATAAATATGTGAGATCTTTTCCTTTAAAAAATTGTCATTTTGTAAATGTAGTAAAAAATGAAAAGAAAAAGAGTTTTGTTAAACAATCACTTGATAATGAACGGTAACTTTGAGTCTTCAACTAATTAAAAAATAAATGGTTTCCCATCACTACATTTGTGGGGGAAGATTGATCCGCAGTCAGTTTGTCCGCTTTGGGGCTGAAGGACCCGCACGGCTTTGTTTTTTGCAAGCGACGTGAGCAGTTTTTGAGACTTGCTCCCACATTGAAGAAAGATGCGCCCCACTCATTCCTTATAAGCCTTGGCTGAAGGCAAGAGTGTACCACTACTACACATGTGTAGTGTAGTAGTGGTACACTCTTCGTGAAATGGGATTTTCTGGTGATTGTTCAAAAAGATTGAAGAGGTTTCAAGCCTTATTAACGGTTTTATGAAACGTTTTAACTCTCCATACGTGCCTTTTGATGAAATATAACCCTATGGGTATAAATAGAGGCTTATGTTCACTTGAAAAAATAATTAATTCCACAAAATAGTAAGTTTGAGAGAAACATAAGAAATCCAATGGTCATTCTCCAGAATTGCTATCTGTAAAACCCAACATCTTGGTTGTATCCTAAAGACAACTTTGCAATAACCCTTTAGCAACAAAAGTGCCCGGGGGGGGGGGGGATATTGTCTTAGGAAAATGATATAATGCCTCCAAGTTATCTATTTTTTGTTTGTATTTTGTGTTAACCATGTTCTTCCATTATTACTTTGTGTAATATCCCCAACAGATCTTAGTGATGCTTGCTACTAAACTAATTTTTAATATCTCAAAATGTTTATGTTTCTTTACTCTAATTTATTTTACTTTTTCTTTATAATATATATATACAACATTCTCCAAAATTCCCCAATTCAAAATAAATAATATCTATAACATAACATAATAAATACTATCTATTACAACACTACAAATCATAGAAGCTTTTAGCAAAAGACTGAACCTAAACAATTCAAAAAATAACTAAGCAACATTCCCCATTTTTTGTTTTTTTCAAGGGAACATGCTAGACACAAGTAAATGAGATTCTATTTAGAATAGAATTTCTATAACCTGTCTGTAGATAGTATTTCTTCATTCCGCATTAGTTAAATTTTTTTGGTACAAGCAGAAGGGTTTTGCTTGCCTGAAACCGCAGGTCGGACGTTAACACAAGTGGAAGTAGCAGATCCACTTCCCTTGTATGCGAGATCAATGTAAGCAACCACCACTTGTTGGCACGGTACACTCTTACTGCAAACAAGCTTCACAGCTTCCAATGTTGAAGAAGTTCCTGTAATGTTCTTGAAGCTAACATTGTTGATCTTAACATTAGAGGGAGACTGAAAACAAAACAAACAAACAAAAAATCCATCCAAAAATTTGATATTAGAATATGTAATTTGTTTATCCTTTTTTTAACTTCTAACATCAAAATGTGTGTATATATTTGTGATATTTATAATAACCTCATTTGAGCATTGATTGTTTGGGCAGTAGTTTTGATCAATGAGGACAGGATTGCCAACATTGTCCATGATAACATTCTCGAAATGTATATCAGAAGCAGTCCCAGAAGGGGAAGCAGGCCATGTTTTGATTCTAACACCATTTTCTGTATTGCTAAGAGTGGCACCAATAACTCTGATTCCTGAAACAGGTTGTTCGTTTTCGTACCTTCCAAGACTTCCAATGCTAATGCCATGACCAGGTCCACAAGTTACTTGCTTAATAGTAATATCTTGGGTTCCATCACCAATGGAGATGCAATCATCACCTGTTCCAATATTGGCATCGGTAATGTTGATCTGAGATGACCGTCCTATGTGGATTCCATCAGTGTTGGGGCTATCTCCAGGTGCAGTTATGGTAACATGTTGGAATTGCAAGTTCTTGCATTCCAAAAGGTTGATATGGAAAAATTTGCTGTCCTTCGATGTAATGTCTTGGACTATTGAATTAGTGATGAAGTTGAACCTTATATTCTGTTCATGATTACAAGTTAGATAAATTAAACACAAAATATGAATGCTCAAGTTTCATTTAAATATTCACCTAAAAAAATGTCATATTTAGTAAAATGCTAACAATTCAAAAAAAAGTACAAATTGGTTTGGTAATAAATTTTTTAGCATCATTGAATCAACAAAATAAATAGGAAAAATGAAAAAATTATAAGAAATATTATCACATAACAACTTACAACCTAATGTGTTAATGAACGTGGTTGGTACCACTTCAACAATATCATCTTATATAAATAATTCTTATCTTAAACCACATAGACTTTGTCACAACTTGATGACATGTGCAATTGAGATTGGCGAACTATCACTTTCAGATTTAACCATAATTTTTTCTCTATCACTCATAGTCGCATTAGTGTTGTGCACAAAATGTTGTGTCCATACTCCATAGGCTTTCTCACATATAAATGTTGAATTACTTCCTTTGTGAGGTGTGACACATCACTATATAAAATTTATGCCAAATAATTTATATTATCTTTAGCATTCTCTAACATATAAATGCTTGAATTGCTTTTTAGTAATGGATAAAGCTTGTAAAGTTGTAGTGACTATATATATCTAAGTAGAAAATTATGGAAATGTAAATGCTAATTATTTTGAGATTTAAATCTTACAATAGGAAGTATGTCGCAATTGTACTTTTTCGCACAATTATTTTTTTGCCATGCCATTTGTCCTTGGCCATCAAAAACTCCACCGCCTGACATAGTAAGACTGTCAATCCTTTCAAAAACGACCTAACCATCTTTCCCTTTGAAGGATTCAATGTCTGATGGGGCTTGTAGAGTTCCCTGAAGGTTAAACTCAATAGCACCTTTGCATGGACCTAACAAAGTCACTAAACCTAGTTTGTAAGTCCCTGTTGAAATCACAACTTTACTTCCTGCTACTGCACACGCAGCTTTCCAAGCTTGTGTCAAAGCCTAAACACATTATGAGAAATCAAAATCAGCATATTACAATTATTTTTCATGTTAATGTTTTATCAATCTGGTCAGGAAACCAATTGGGTTTTAGTGTAAATAGTGTTTGAACCTAAGTTCTCTTATATGATGTTAAAAGGCTTTAAGAATTAAGTTGAACACACTTTTGATGTTAATTAAGTATGGTTAATTGCACTACACATATTTTTACCTGAGTGATATCGCCATTAGTCTGTGCTCCATATGATTTAACATCAAAGACCTGCCCAGCATTGGTGGACGTCAACAGCAATAGCAAGGAAACTGTTACAATGCTAAAATTCTTTCCCATCTTATTGTTCTTCAATTATTTCCTTGCTATTGCCAGTTTGTTGTATGGAATGATGAATACCCCATTTGGTTTGAAGCTAGTTATACTTCAATACATGAGCTCACCACCATTGAGCTATTCAACTAATGTTAACTAATTTTACGATTGAATTATGCTAAAAAACTTAAGGGATTTAATTCACTTTGCCTTATTTGTCATGCTCTCATTCCCTAAAATCATTCCCTAAAATCAAATCCTTGACACAAAAATGACCATTAACGGTTAAGCAGTAAATCCAAATCCCTTGATTTTCTCTTAGACACAAATGATTGTTAGCAGTTAACCAAGTAAAAGAGTAATGCTAGAGATGCAAACTTTTTTACAAATTTTTTTTACAAACTGCTGATATTGTGGGTGGTTATTGGTAAATGAAAAAGTGATGTTAATAATGAGCCTAGATGAAAATCAGTAAGAAGTTGGCCATGTTAATAATTTATAAAAATATTATAAAATAGTTTGTAGCTGTAGCATTACTTAGGGTAAAAATATCAATTTTAATAAAGGGCGGCATTACGCTCATATAATGCATACATTAAACAAAAATGAAATAGCAAGAAGTGTGGATATATTTAGAGAAATTATGAGGTCCTCATGGTGGACAAGTGTTGTGGTCTACCATTCCAATAAAAGACTTCCACCTGTTTAAAATTATGGAGTTTTAAATAAAAACTGAATACTAACTCAACAATTTAAAAAAGGTGGGAGTCTTTTACTGGACCGGTGGACCACATCACTTGTCCACCATGAGGACCTTATAATTTCTCCAATATTTAGGCTGCTCTAATTTACTAATGCGTATTTATGATATATTTTTGCTAATTCACTCATGCTTGTTTATGATCTTTATTTGGAATGCTAAAAATGAAGCATATAAAGATGGAAAAAAGAGGAGAAAAAGGGCGTTTTTTAATTAATTATTCTTGTATCCATGTGTATATGCACGGGTATATTTAAAAACAATCACAAATATAAACATATATGAGTTCAAATTATAATTAATATTAGAGTTACAATTGACACATTTTCTAAGTTATGAATTTTTTAATATATGTAATAGTTTTTCATTTTATATATATATATATATATATATATAATTTTAAATCTAAATAGATTTTGACTATTCGGTTTTTACACCAAATAATTCACTTATCCTAAAAATTACAAATTAGATAGGACATATGATGCATAATTGAACTTTAATTGAAATCCAATTTAAAATCAAATTGGATTTATATTTTTCAATTTTTGCACCTAATAATTTTCTTGGTACAAAAATTTAAAAACTAGAGAGACAAGTGGCGTAAAATTGAACTCTAGTTTAGAATCTAATTGGACTTTTCTCTAAATTTTGGCTTTAACTATATATATATATATATATATATAGATTCATTCTCAAAAAAACAAAAACTCTATATATATATATATATATATATATATAGACTATTATCACAATTATGATAGATTTTGTTTTCAAAAGAAGGATAGATTTTTTTTTCTTTTTTTTTTGGCCCCGTATTTTGACTTTGGATGAATTATATCAGTCCATAACTTTGAAAAAGAAAAAAGAAAAAGAAAAAAGGCCTTATATTAATATATATGTGATTAAGCGCTTTTCTTGCTACAGTATATTAATTATAATTTAGTGATTATGTTAATTATTTTATTTTTTTTGATAATTAGATAGTTGAGTGAGATTTTTTATTTTTTATTTTTTGAGAGTGAAATTTGAACTCTAGAGATGTCAACTAATTTAGTTACAAGAGTCTTAGCGTGATTATATTAATTATCATATAATGAGGATAATTAATTAATTAATTTTTTTTTATGTCCATTTTTTTCAATTTTTTTTCCTAAATGCAATTTCTTTCTTAATCAATTTGAATGTTGTGTGTGTAAATTTTATTTTGGACCTAAATGAGATTTTCTTCATATGCTCAAATACTTTATTTGATTTATTTGTCTCACCATCAAAATTATAATAATAATGTGGATGCTTGTAAAAAGACTCAAGGGAAAAATAGAAGAGGCATGCCAAGCTGTGGATGCTTGGTCCTTTTCAATTCTTCTTCTTCGTTTTTTTTTTTTTTGGGTTTCTACATTGGGTGCTTGGCAAAGTGTTTATGTAGGCATGTGTTTCTAGGGTAGGTGTGTGAACCTGAGTGTCTTTTCTTATTTTTATTTTTAAGGAGTTCACCAACCATTGGTTTTGTATTAGGTGTATTGGTCACCTATTTGTCTAACTTGTTTTAGTTAACTAATTAACTGAAAACTAATTCAGAGGTCTTTAAATTAATTAAGGTAAACCAACGTTTTGAAGAAAATATTTTGAACTCAAAAGTTCAGTTATGGGTGTGACATGTGTTAGGCCCCTCACACCGTCTATCCAAAATATAGTACCTCATTTTAATTTAATCTCAATGTTCATATTTTAGAAAGACAAATTGAACATTGGCATTTTGATTTTGATTTTGAAAATGTTTTGTACAAACAATTCGTATACATATGATGTGAATATTTTTTTTTTTTTTTTTACTTATAAAGTATCATGTGAATATTAGTTACAATGAAATATATACAAGCAAAACATGGGAAAATATATAAATAACTTGTGAAAAACGTTTACTACCTTGCAAGAAAATAATATATATATATATATATATGGAGAGAGAGAGAGCTAGCATGTGATTATTTATTTACTATATATCTAGCATGTGAATATCTTTACAACGTAAAAATAAAAAGAGAGTGTAGAAACAATTACCTTAAGTAAATTTATTCTCCTAGTATCATTTTCATACATGAAACACAATAAACCAAAAGGGTTAGTGTAGGGGAGGGGGGATTTGTTAGCTTATCAATGGGCCATGGATAAACATGTGAATTTCAAAGAGAATATCATGCGATTTTGATCTATCAACATGTGAATTTATAAACAAATAAGACTCTTCATTTATTCAATGAAATTGAAAAGGGATTTTGGTGAGCTAAAATGCAATTTATAAACGTTTGGTGTCAAAATGTAATTTATGGAAGATGTGGGCCAAAGTAGATTGAGGTCAAAGTGTAATTTTGTGAAACTTTTGGGGGCCAAAGTGTAATTTTGTGTAGGGTGGCAAAATTTGACATGACCTGTGAACACAACACGACACGACATGAAATTAGTAAGTTATGGGTTGAGACTTAATAAGTTTGTGTTATATTCGGGTTGACATGACTGACCCGTTTAATAAGTGAGTCAGGTTAGTGTCCAACCTATGGAATCTGTTTGACCTGTCTGATCCGTTTAATTAAATGACGTTTTATCAATATGCCCTTTAGACCTTAAGTATATAAACTCATTAGTTATTGTGGTTTATTTTTTTAACATATTGTGATTGATTATATTTTATATTGAGATATGTTTTAATTTTAAATGATTATTTGTGATGCATTTACTCGTTAGTTATGAATTTTATATTAAAAAAATTATTTTTTTGGTTTTTCATAATTTAGATCAATTTGGTTACTTGTGATGATCACTTCACAAGTATAAATGCTTGTGGGATGTGGGGGGAAAGGGTCGGGGTTCAAGTCTCCAGGAGGAAGATTCACACACATATACACTTAGATTATGCTAGAGTAGAATTCTATCTTGTATAAAAAAATAAAAAAATTGTATTTTTTTTCGCTTTGATAAAATCTAATAAATGGGTCAACATGGCAAACGCATTTAATAAACATGTCGGATTAGTGTTGATCCATATAATCGAATACTCATTAATCGACACAACTCGAACCCGACATGTGAACACGAATTACCACTTCTAATTTTGTGGAAGCTTTGGGGTCATTTTGTAATGTGGTGGAAGTTTGAGGGCCAAAGTGTAATTTTTGGAAATATTCGAGTTCAGAGTTCAATTTCATGAAAGTTTGGGGCCAAAGTGTAATTTTTTGAAAGTCTGGGGGCCATGGTGGACAGGTTGTATTGTTTTTGGGCTGGACCTGTTTGGGTTATGAGTGTAGCCTAATAGGGTTGGGCTATAGTGAACATTTATTTTGTTTTGATTTTCAGCTTAGGCTTTGCATTTCAATCGAGGTTTGTTTTTGTAGTTTGTAATACATTGGATCAAGGAAAGCTGCGTGTATATTCAGATTGGGCTTGAGGCTGAGAGTTGGGTTCAAATTTATTTGGGTTGGACATGTTAGTTCCAGCCCAAGGCTTAAGATCTGATGGGTTTCAAATAATTTTTGGACTGGGTTAGGAGAGTTTGGTCAAGGTGTATGGTTTTGACTCTTGAGGTATATAACTTGTGTTCAGACCTGGGCTTGTAAAAAGAGACAATTTTATGAAAGGGCCAAAATGGCCCATTAGCATTAATTTTTGAAATATTTAGCAACAGAGCACTGTTTCGGAAATAATTAGGGAAATACCACTTTTTCGGGCCCTATAGCGGCGTTTTCCTGCAAAATTTTTTTATAAGTCCCATAACAGGTTCAAGGGGCCCTATAGTGGCGTTTTTAAGCCCTATAGTGACGTTTTTGGGCCCTATAGCGGCGTTTTCCTGCAAAAATTTTTTATAAGTCCCATAACAGGTTCAAGGGGCCCTATAGTGGCGTTTTTAAGCCCTATAGTGACGTTTTTGGGCCCTATAGCGGCGTTTTCCTGCAAAATTTTTTTCTAACTCCCATAACAGGTTAAGGGGCCCTATAGTGGCGTTTTTTAAGCCCTATAGTGACGTTTTCGGGCTCTATAGCGGCGTTTTCGGAAAAAGTGGTACTTCCCTAATTATTTCCGAAACAGTGCTCTGTTGCTAAATATTTCAAAAATTAATGCTAATGGGCCATTTTGGCCTCATGAAAGACTCAAAGAGACAATTTTCATATTTTTCACAAAAACTCCCCTAATTTAGGCATGACTTTTGTTCAAGGATAGTCAATTTGAAGAGAATTTTATGATCTTTAATTTAAACTTGGTCAATCCCCATAAAATTGATAAACCAATTAATATAGGCAAAAATGCAAAACTCACCCTCTAAGTTTCACTATTTTTCATTTCAGTCCCTTAAGTTTGTGTTTTGTCATTTCAGTCCTCTAAATTTCATTTTTTTCTCAATTAAGTCATTTGTTAACAAACTGTTAATTGACACTATTATCTACGGCAAAACAACACCATTTTGTATTTTTTTAATTTAAAATTTTAATTTATTATTTATTTATTAATTTTAAGGAAGAAAGTGGGAGAAGTGAGGTGTAATGGTAGTTGGAGAAACAGATCGGATGAATGGTAGCACCGACTGGGCCTGTGATGGATGCTTGCCTTTGTGGCATTGTTCTATCACAGAGTGCAGCCACTTGTTAATTATGGTTGCTGTTGTATGATTTGTGGACCAAGAAGTTATGATGGACAACCTTTTTTTTTTTTTTTTTTCGAAGGATCAACGATGGTGTGTGATGGGTGTGGGTTTAGGTGGTTTGATACTTTGATAATGGTGACTGGGTTTTCAGTTTGGCTTAGAGTGTTGGGTTTTCTTGTGGGTATGAAATTTTCAGATGGGTTAATGATAAATGCTAGCGAGGTTTTTGAAGCCGACAAAGTGGGTTTGGTTGTTTTCTTTTTGTATAGAAATCGGACCCAGTTTAAGCTCAGACATATAGCCAAGTTGATGCTAGGGATGGAACCAGATCTTAGAGTTAGGGGGGCGACTCTTTTGCTAGCTATGTGTGGTAGCTCCGGCCTTTGAGTCTACTGCTTTATTACTAAGGAATTTTTTTTTATTATTTTTTTAATGTGAAAAAAGCAACATAATATTAATAGCAATCATAAATAGTCTAGTACATCAGAGGCAATAACAGTTTTTAAGAAAATGGAGGTTTCCTCAACCCATGCCACAAAATCACTAACAAATTGAGCATGTTGAGCTAAAATAGGGGCAGGCTTGTTTCCTTCCCTCCAAATATGTGAAAAATCAAAAGAACAAAAAGATTGAAGGTGGAACAAAATGCCATTAAGAACATTAGCAATAGCAGGAGGGGCTTTGGAGGTTCCAAGTAAACGGTTGTAGACTTGCAAACAATCTCCCTCAAATATAATATTCTAAATACCAACATCTCTTGCAAAAATCACAGATGCTTCCATTGCCTTGGCTTCAACCTCAAGAGGACCCAAAGGAGCAAAAAAACGTTGGCTTAAAGCTGCCACAACCTGACCCTTATAATCACGAATAAGAACACCCATTCCAACACTAGAAAGATTTTTAAAAAGAACTCCATCCACATTAGCTTTGTAGACACTCGGCTCAGGAGGTAACCAACTAGTTTGGGAACGACAAATAGAAGGTATTGGAGGGTCTTGAACAACTTGAAACTCAGAGATAAACCTGGACGCTTCGAGGATCAAATTTTCCTTTTTCTTTGGCTCTTTGCCATGTCGAATACCATTTCTATTCCTCCATATATTCCATGCAATTGCCATGAACTAAGCAAGAGAAATAGCCAATGATCCCACATCACAACCCAACCTCCAAACCACATCAGCAAAATTACAATGACAATCCACCAACAGATTACAAGATTCCCACACAGACCTTAAAAAGTCACAAAATAGCAGCACATGACTTGTCGTCTCACTACTCTGGTCACACTGGTCACAAGCATCTGAATTGAGCACATGCCGATGGAAAAGGTTGGATTTTTTGGGTAGAATATTTTGACAAGCCCGCCAAACAAAGTTTTTAACTTTGTTCGGCACCTCAGCCAACCAAATAGTTTTCCAAAGCCTGCTTTGGCTAGCATTACCAGAAGTTCCTTCTTGCTCTTCCTCTTTCATTTCCATAGCAATCCAATAAGCACTTTTAACTATAAAAGTACCATTAGGTGTGGCAGCCCAAACTAATTTATTTGGAGGCATACGAGTACTCAAAGGAATACTTAGGATATTTTCAGCTTCAAAATTTAAGAATAATTCCCTTACAAGATCAACCCTCCATAACCCGTGATCAGAGTCAATAAGAGTATCTACTATTGCATCTTAAGGTAGCAGAATTCTAAGTGACACAACCCTATATGTAGATGGGGATGGAGTCCACTTATCCTTCCAAATACAAAACTTCTTACCATTTCCAATTTGCCAATGCATCCCTTGCCGAATAATAGGTTGGGCTGCAAGAATGCTATGCCAGACATAGGATGGATTTCTACCCTTGCAGGCATCCACAAAAGAATTATCAGGGAAATACTTACTCTTGAAAACACGATAGAAGAGAGAGTTTGATTCATGTTGCAATCTCCATCCTTGCTTTGCTAGGAGAGCAAGATTAAAAGCTTTTAGATCCCTAAAACCCATGCCACCCTTAGCCTTTGGTCTACGCAACTTGTTCCATTTCATCCACACCATTTTCCGCTCATTATGTTTCTACCCCCACCAAAATTTTCTCACCATACTATTTAGTTCATCACAAAGAGACTTTGGAAGAAGAAAACAACTCATTGTATGCGTTGGTATTGCTTGGACAACTGCCTTTATAAGTACCTCTTTGCCAGCCATAGATAAAAACTTCTCTTTTAAGGCCATGGACCCAGTTTTCCCAATTTTTCCATGCATTGCTCACCTGTTATACATTGTAAACTATGCCGTCATGACCTAAAGAGAAGTTGGCTTGTCGCTAATGTTGGTGGTTGCTTCTAAAGCAAGGCACATAAAATCTACACCCTAAAAAGCATGCCAAAGAGATTCCAAGAGCTTGAGAGAAAAGTAAAGGAGAAGAGATTTCATTCTTAAGCTTTTTATTAGTTACACTAACACAAGAGTGTTTACACCCGCATTATATCCTAATCATGTAACTTATATTTTACAAGAGTCAAGTTAATCTTATTTATATAGGCCAACTTGGTTGGGTGAGTCATACTTACTAATGGATTAAGACGTTAGAGTGAGAGTCTAATGATCAAGCACTTTATCTATCTTAGAACATAGATTTAATTTGTATGAGACGAATTAGTATCGGAGTTGTCAAAGACCCATTTAGAACATTGATTCAATTTCTAACCATAAGGTCCATAACCATGTGTGAGGAACTTGTGGTACCATGAGATGTAGAACATCCACCATGAACACAAACATTGGAATCTCCGTCCCTTTTGGTTTGGTACTCAGTTGTCAAAACTCTCCCAACTACGATTATAAAAACAAACCTCTCCCAACTACAATCGACCAGCTTCAAAAGTCAAACCACTTTACCTCATAACTCTTGCCTTGTCCAACCTCTTTCTTAACTCATAGTATATAAGAAGAGGAATGCAAATAATAATAACAAACAGTAACACATTCTCACGCACATAATTGCTACCATTTTCTCAACAAAACCAATGCCAATGGGAAACTAAGTCGATTACTAGTTTCATGCGTGTGAACTCAATAAAACCAGCCCCATAGCTAACATATGGTGATCTCACATTCACACGCATGGAATAATGTTGCACAATGACGCATGGCATTAATATCCAATATTTATATAAGCTAGCATGAATGATATGTCATATGAGCACGATTATCTGTATAAATACAATGATGCATTATGTGCAATGTTGCTTTCAGGTGACATTGTCGGGACATTTATCAAACAAAAGATGCATAATGTAAATCCGAGTGTACTTAATGAAACTGTAGAAAATTGATTAATTATTTATTAAAGTAATTGGCAAGCCATTTTTTAACCTCAAATTCTCCAATCATTTTATGAATTCCCCCCTATTTTCAACTCATATTTATCATCTTTTGATATGGTTTTTAGAGGATTCAAGCTTTGGGTGTCTAATTTTCACTCAAACTCATCAACCCATGCCTTCATCCCTTTATAAATAAAAGGTGTTTACAGTTCTAAACACACAATTCTAGGGGATCTAGAGAAAGTTTTCGATAAAGGTCATAAGGTAGTTGGTAATCCTTTTATTCAGTACACGATCGAATCTCTATCACTTAATTCTCTACTCTCCAACGCCCCCGAAAACATACCAAACCTCAATTTATCATCAAGCCTTGTGCCTGACTGCATGTAGGTGGTTTTTCTCATCCATTTGATTTTTTGATCTTGTTATTGCCATTATTTATTTTTTTATTTTTTAAAAAGACTTTCTTTGATTATTTGGGGTGGTTTAGGATCAAAGCATGCTAGATTTTAATATTCATATGTTGTTCTTATGTTCAAAATCATTTTTTCAAAAACCTCAATGCTAGTTTTTTTTTATATAAATTTAAAATTTTTTTTTTTTTTTGATCTGTTGGATGAATGAATATTATGACATGATGGTGTCCATCATACTCTAGAAGACCAATTACATTAGGCAAGGTGGGTTCTTAATACTCCCACTTCATAACTTAACTTTTAATCTTAGATTAACGGTTCTTAGACTAAGTTTTATCATGTAATTTTCATTTTGAAATAGTAACCTGTGAACTAAGTTTTATCATGGACCCTATCAAAAGCAATGCTGGCTGGGAAACTTTATACTTTTGCAAATTGTGAATCTAGATTTATCCCAAATTTAAATAGGAATGATGTAAGACGAGTTTTGAGGGAATAAAAAAGCAAGATCGAAGTTACTAAAATAAACAAGGAGTTTAGAGCCACTAAAAATTTTATAGAAAATTTCACAAAATATTGAGGTAGCAAATTATTATTAGTATGTTCAAAATGAGAAATACTAAAGTTACAAATTATTTTACAAATGGCTGATGTGGTAGGTGGTTATTAGTAAGTAAAAATATGATGTTGATAGCAGGTCTAAATAAAAAACCGTAAGAATTTATTGCATCAATAGTTTATAAAAATAATGTAAAATAGCTAAATGATTGTATCATTATTCTTTCAAAAAATAGTGTTTGCCAACTCACATGGAAAAGCCGAGTTTAGGCACCGAGCGAATCAACCCAACCCAACCGATTCTCATGAGCCGCTCGACTTGTAGCGAGCTATCAGCTATCCCTCAATTCAATTGGACTTGAATAATTTCATTTTCTTCGACATTCGACAACATAATCTGTGAGTTGAGTTGAGTTAAGAAATCTGATCTACAACAGTAGAGACAGAGACCCACATGGTTTCACTCTCAAGTTCAGCTCCATCAACCTTCCAAACCCTCCATAACCCACTTCTCACATCAAGGTAAGCTGCCCTCTCTCTCCCTGTTCCTTTTATTATAGATAATATTAGCTATATAGATATGCACAACACCTATATACGTTCACTTAGAACCAAAGGCCATCTTTCCTTTTCCTTTAATGACTACTCCTACTTCTTCAATGAATGATTTGATAGAACCCCATTTCAAATATCATCATCATCATCAGCTTGTTGTGCTTGTGCTTGTTGTTCTGGCTGTACATTTTCGACTAACAGTCATAGGGTGCCCACAAGCCCTACATTTTTATATGGGTTGAGGCAGTCCACCCTGCTTCAATGCTCAGCTTCTAGAAGGCTGATCTTGGGAAGTGGAAACCGCTACTATAACAGGCTTCCAGTCCAGCATTTGGACCGGGGTTGTTATGAGGTTTCTTGCTCTCTCTAGGAAACTAGTGTGAGTAATAGGCGTAGAAGAAGAAGAAGAAGAAATGAGAGATATACTTGTATGGTTTCAGAGGAGAGTGAAAATTCAGATTGTTTCGATGATGCAGAAGCAGTTTTGAGCTTGTTAAGTGAGCAAGTGAGTGAGGAATGTTTTGGTGGTAGAGTGAGAAGTGGGTTTTCTTTTGAGAGTGTGGAAGTGAACAAGAGAGGGAGAAAATTGAGTTCATCTAAGAGAGTGGATGTCGAGCAGGGAGGGAACTTTGATGTTAGAGGGAGAAAGGTGAGTTTATCTAAGAGAGTGATTGTGGATAAAGGAGGGAGAAATTGTGGTGGAGAGAGAAATGGGACTTCATCTTCTGAGAGAGTGGTGGTGGATAAGGGAGGGAGTATTAGTGGTGGAGATAGAAATGTGACTTCATCTAGGAGAGTGGAATAACACATTATTCCATGCGCGTGAACTCAATAAAACCAGCCCCATAGCTAACCTGTTAACTAAGTCCATTACATAATATGTTGCAAAACAATTGATGACTTCTGCAGACAAAATAATATAGTTGATGATGAAAACAGGAAGATATAGTGTCCAAGACCAATGCTCAGATATCTTAAAGCAAAGTTAGAAGGAGAATAGGAGATACCTCACCCAGGGATTCTTTCAGAGGTTTTCCTTGCTCTAAGGTTATAAGCTGTCCAAGATCTTCTTTATGGGCAAGTAGTAGATCATACCTTGAAATTCATGTAGAAAAGTCTAATATTAAAATTTGCAAAAGTATAAAGTTTCCCAGCCAGCATTTTGGAGGATCTATTTATGTGAGATTAATATATTGTGTATCTTTCAATAAAACCAACGGGTTTACTAGATTCAAAAGATAGCGAACATACTATTTCCTTAGATATTTGCTCCTTTCGGTAGCTGTCAGTTTGCTCTAAGCTACACAGATAGATTGTATATACATTACATTAGTTAAAAAAAAATTCAAAAGTGTATTTTACGTCCCAATATGGTCAAAAATATGAAGCACAACCTCAGTCCAGTTAAGTATAAGGTTTGAATAACATTAAAAGTATTATTAGTTAGAACAATTATTTCCTTAAATAATCATTACTGAAAGTAATATAGTTAGAACAATTATTGATGTATTGGTTAAACTTAAAGGCTTGAATAACATTAAATTTTAAAAAGATGTAGTATATGTCAAGCATAGAAGCACCAATGGTTTTGTCTAACAAGTTATGCCAAAGCCCAGAATATAACATAATCAGTGTGGTTCAATCTAAAAGTTCATACAATAAAATGACTCATATGCTGAAGATATTGCATCATTTGTCTCCTTCCGACCCATGCATGGGACGTCTACTATAACTTCACCAGTTGCTGGATTGCAAACCTGCCATGACATAGAATAGAAAAAAAAAAACGGCACTTTTAAGCTATGAAGCACGGGTGTGTTTTCAGATTTGGGTGCAGATGCGGGACTCGGCAATTTTTGAAAAAGTAGAGTGCGGGTGTGGTGTGTTGCGGTTATTAAAAAATGGTTAAAAATATTTATATTTATATTTTTAATATATTGTTAAACATACTTTTTTACATTATATAAACATATACCAAATAAAAAATCAGTATTAATGGTTTTTTATTTTATTTTATTTATATACATATATTTCTTATATAATTTATTGAAAATATTAAAATTATAAGTCTATGTTTCAACTAGAATATCAATATTACACCTAAACACCTACCTAAATTATAATTATAATAATAAGTTAATAACAACTATCACTTTTTAGAATATTAAAAGTTTAAAACAGTAATATAGTATGTACCTAGATAATGAAAAAATAAATAAAACAAAGCCACAAGTTAAAAAAAAGAAAAGAAAGAAAGATAGTACATTTACGTTTGGGGAAGGGTCAGACTTAATAAAAAAGTTGGAGAGTTTCAAAGTTCAAACTCTCTTTGCTACTTTCCAATGCTTTATCACTGACTACTGACTAAGCTCACAAAACTAAAAAGAAAGATAAAAGAGAAACAAAGCAGAGAAACTAAGAGCAGCAGATGAAAGTCAGAAGACTCAAAAACGAAGAACAAAAGAGTAAAGAGAAACAGAGAAGAAGAAGCTTGATCTACAATTCTGCGATGAGGTGGGATTGTTCTTTAGGAAACCAGAACAAGGTGAGCTTGAGTGCGTCTGTGAGAGAGGGGACCGGTGCGACTCCTCTGGCGCCGCGTGTCACCGTGTCGCGTTGCATCGGACACCGGTGCAACTCCTCTGGGGCCACGTCCGTGCTTCCCAGCTTTTAAGGCATATTAGATAAAATAAAAATTCATTTGGAATATAATAAAAAGTGCAAGCAATGCCAATCTATATCATGGTTGGCGTTCATTTAGTATAGCTTATTTCATTGTTTTACCCTGTTAAAAAAATATAAATAATAAATAATATTGCATGTCTCTGTACTTAGTGTTATAATCTGTTCATAGCAATCCCAAGCTTGGAAAAAGAGGAGGGTTATGGTAGGTTGACAGCTAGAGTAAAAATTATTCCTATAAAATGAATGGATCCACTACAGATACATGTTGGAGCCCCCCTTCTAAGAAAACATACACATGGCCAACCTTGACTGGTTTCTTAAGGATCCATAACTGGCCAAAAACTTTGGGACTAAAGCTTGATTATTGTATTGTTATTTGTTGTTATTTTACTATATAGATAAAAATAAATAAATAAAAAGCTATGTAAAAGTACAGCCATACCTTGAAAAATACAAAACAATACAAAGTTGAACATTCTCTTTTAAGATGAAAATACTCTAAACCATTTGGGCACCTAGATATGAAAGTATTCATCTTCTGTTTTCTTTTTTGACAAATGAGGGTATCCAAACCTCTTCAAGTATCCATTCATCTTTGGAAACCTAAGACTAAAGCAAAGCAAGAAGCTTCCTTGGCCCAACAATAAGTGTCCATATCAGTTTCTTATGTGCCAATGAGCACAGGAAAGTAAGATGGAGGGTGAGGTTGTTCAAGGCCCACTAGATGCATGTATAACTTACCAAACTTTTTTATTTTAAAAAATGGTTATTATGCATTCGATTAAGGTTAAGGAGGTGATTGACAGGGCCTAAAACAACATAAGTAGTAAAATATGCGTGTGTGTGTGTGTCAATTATAATGATGTTGGATATGATACAATCACCTCCTTAAAATGAAAAGAGCAAGCGATGTCAGTATATCATATAAAAAATCATTGTCTTTTTTCAATGGAGACCCCTGTATTCTTTTTCGTAATTCAAATTTGGATACTTAACAAATTAATGAGGACACCTATATTATTTTTCGTCATTCTATCATATCCAAAATCATTTATCTTTTTCATCTTGGAATAAAATGAAAAAAGCAACCGATGCATCTTTCTTGTTTTTTATAGAAAAAACTGATGCCAATCTAGAGCATGGTTGGTAATCATTTGGTATAGCTTATTTTCGTTGGTTTATTATGCTTAAAAAAACTTTGTTTGTGTTTGTACTTAGTGTCATATGTAGATCAATGTAAAATTAGTCACTTTATTATGAATGAATCTACTACATATACACTTTGGGGCATCCACTACTTTAAAAAATAAAAAAAATACATGTGAGGGACCTAACTAGTTTGTTAAGGATCCATAACGAACCTCAAAATTATTTGTTGAGTGGTGATAACTACACACAGCTGAAATTGAAACATGATTTCAGTTAAAATTGTGAAATTGGTTTCACCATTTCACAATTATAACTGTTATAACTGAAATTGTATTTTCACAAGTTGTGTATATCAATAATTAGTGTTATTTGTTAAGAATCCATAACAGACCCAAAGTTCTGTTATTGTTACATGCATTCAATAAGAAATAGACAGGAAAAAAAATTAAATAGAGACCTTGATAGTTTTTCTGTCATGGGATCAACCCATTTCCCAGCAATGAGGCCTTGGCTTCGTAACAAACCCGAATTGTTGAGCCGAGCAATAACATTCTCAGCCTCCGTACTCATCTGCCAATACAATAATAATAATACCCTTTATTAATTTTAGTGTTAATGTTATCCAAAACACTATAATACTTAGTTTGATTCAAAATACAAACAAATTACTAAGTAAACAAACAAACCCAGATAATATTTTTACCACATACTCTGAAAAATCAAATAGAAGTTAACGATCAAATCACAGATTTAGAGAGAGAGAGAGAGAGAGAGATATGGTATTTATGTATGGTAAGTTCTTGCCTGGTGGCCAGTGAGGAGAGAAGTAGAGGGTCGAAGAGAAAAGGAATGCGAAGAAGGCGATAAAAGCTTGGTGAATGTGTGCGTTGCACTCATCAACGTGCTCATATCTATGTATCTCTCGCTCTTTGTGTGTCTCTCTGTCTCCCGCTGAAGAGCCGGCAAGTGTGTGTGTGTGAGTGTGAGTTTTGGTTTGCTAATATTGAGGTTGTTCCGACGCGTATTTGAATCTATTTGACTATTTTTGTAGATATGGACAGGTACTTGGTACTTACAAAACTCTGTGTTCACTGTTTTTAGTCTATCTCATGATTCATTAATGGTGATAATTGTATTTTCATTTGAAGATAACTTCCTTGATAATCTTTATATATTAAGAAGATTCAAAAAGTTAGTTATTGTCTCTTTTTTTCAAAAATATTTAATTAATTTGTCGTTATTTATATATTTAAAAATAAGGTTAAAATCATAAATTGATAAAAAAAATTATAAAAAAAAAAACCTTTCCATTTTATAAAATTACTCCATGTTCTATAAAACTTCTTACTGCCCCATGTATACAACCAAAATTACCCTCATGTTCCTATAAAATAAAATAAAATAAAAACTTAAAAAAAAGAGTCTCATTGCACGTTCATGAGACTCTTTTTTTATTTTGAATTTAATATAATTTTTAATTTGAATTTATCTATTATTAGTGAGATTACACGTGAAGGAAATTTTAAGAAACTAAAATTTAGAATTTGAAAATGAGTAAACTGTTGGGTTTAGTTTTTAGAAGAAAAAAAATGTATCTAACGTGTATGAGATATATTTAAATAGATAGTGTACTAACTTTTAAAAAAAAATTATCTGATATTTTTTCTTTAATTTTGTTGAATTACAAATTTAACCCTTTTTAATTTTTAAGAATAAAGTTTATCTAATTAGATTAGAGATATTTTTGATATTTTTTGAAACCATAACTAACTTTCTGAATCATTTTAATATATAGAGATGAATATATAGAGATACATTAAGATGCATAGTGTAATTTTTACATATATAATTTAAATATTATTGATAGTCATTTTTATATTTTTTTTAAGCTCTTTAAAAAGTCTTGTAAGAATGTTATTAGGTAGAAAATATAAATAGTCCATTTTTTATTTTTTTATGTTCATTAATTATAGACTCTTTGGTTTTTGAACGTAATAACTCACTTGGATAGGTATTTATGATATGGTCCCACATTTTACTCCAAAATTAAGAAATAACTATCTCTCAAAATAAATAATTTAGGACATATGGTGCAAAATTGGACTTCAATTATAGAATCTAATTGGATTTTGTCTAAGCTTTACCTATTAATATATATATATATATATATATATATATAGATTATCCAATTAAGGTAACAAATTGTTATTTTGGTGTTTTAATATCTTTTGGTAATCTATTTTGCTTTAAGTGAGTCTACTTAACAATAATAATAAAGCACAATTCATTTCATAGAACTTAATCTGCAGATCTTTTCTTTTACAATTGTCTTTGAGTTTGCTATGAATCTTGT